>NC_134505.1:6418110-6433689 GCF_040206685.1 Ascaphus truei | reverse complement strand
ATAACAAGCATGTTTGTTCCTATAGCAACCATTTACATTCCCCAGATCTAAAGATGTCGCCAAAACTTCGCCGATCAATAGACGGAGAACGAATTGACCGGCAGCTATGCGGTTCTTTAGGTAAAGTAGAGATTGCCCACATGAAACTATTGAAGTAAAAACAAAAAATACGGGAGCTTGAACTGAATATTTCAGCCCGTGTTTTTATTCTTCGTTGTGCGTTAGTCCTGTCCTAGTTGTTGTGTTGTGTATGCAGCAGTACACACCGTGATTGTCCCTTGTGTTTAATCCCACGTGTCCCGAGGAAAGTTCTTGGCGGATTATGCAAGTGGATCCGGAAGTCCCAGATTGGGTTTCCAGAACAAGGTCCCATATTACCTTATACAGCTCAACGGTGTGTAGCGCGGACCGCCACAACGCGAATCCGCTTATAACACGCTCTGAGCGTGGCTCCCGATCTGAAAACCCCCCATTTTGCCGCGCGAGGACTTACCGGCATCTCGATCTCTTTCCAGCTCTCGCCTCACTTCAGTGCTCTCTGCAGCTGTCAGCTCGAGTGCGCGGCGTCGCGGAGGAGGGTCAAATGACACAACACACATCCCCCGTACACTTTATTTTTTTTAAACATTCAAATCAATGCTTCATGGCTAATGGACACACACACAAATTTATCAAAAATATTATTATTTTGTATAATTTATAAATGGTTATTTTATCATTTAGAAATGATAAATGATAACCATATCATACAGGAATCGAACCCAGGACCTGTCAGATACTGGTACCATTCTCTACCTCTACACCACAGGGACTGCGTGATGTCACAGACTCTAGAAACAAACAAAACATTTACATACAGTAGTACACTATGCACTGTGGCATGTAGAGGATAAATATATTAGCCTGTGGTGTAGAGGTAATGTATTGGTACCAGTATATGGAAGGTCCTGAGTTCGATCCCTGTATGTGTATCATATAAAATGTATTAATATTAATTAATATTAATTAATGTTCTATTTCCACGTGGGGTAGGTTTGTGTATGTGTCCGTAGCAATAAAGATTTGATTAATGTTTAAAAAAAAAAAAAAAAAAGTGTACGGGGGATGTGTGTTGTGTCATGTGACCCTCCTCTGCGACGCCACACACTAGAGCTGACAGCTGCAGAGAGGAGAGAGATAGGCTATCGTGCAACGCGATACTGGTTATAACGCGGTCTCATTCTGTGGCCCCCAAGGACCGCGTTATAACGGGGTGCAGCTGTATTTGCGTACAGGCATACCCCGCTTTAAGTACACTCACTTTAAGTACACTCGCGAGTAAGTACATATCGCCCAATAGGCAAACGGCAGCTCACGCATGCGCCTGTCATCACGTCCTGAACAGCAATACCGGCTCCCTACCTGTACCGAAGCTGTGCACAAGCAGGGAGACTATAGAGCCTGTTACAAATGCATTATTTACATCAGTTATGCACGTATATGATGATTGCAGTACAGTACATGCATCCATAAGTGGGAAAAGGTAGTGCTTCACTTTAAGTACATTTTCGCTTTACATACATGCTCCGGTCCCATTGCGTACGTTAATGCGGGGTATGTCTGTATATTGGACTTTTTTTGAGGCGCCGTTTTTTTTTATTTGTTATATGATCAGGCAGCCTTGCTTATATGTATAAGTACTCTGTACACTTTTTGATTATATTTATTTATATTATTTTATTTATAAAATGTGTTACCGGGAAGTAATACACAGAGTTACCTCTCGTTTTTAGGTATGTCCTGGGCACAGAGTTATGATGACAGATACATGGTTACATTAAGTGAGCCGGGTTATACATTATATACAAGACATCGCATGCACAGTTAGGGATAATATATATTATAGGCGTATGTAAAAGTTACAGATAATATATATTATAGGCGTATGTAACAGTTACAGATAATATATATTATAGGCGTATGTAACAGTTACAGATAATATATATTATAGGCGTATGTAACAGTTACAGATAATATATATTATAGGCGTATGTAACAGTTACAGATAATATATATTATAGGCGTATGTAACAGTTACAGATAATATATATTATAGGCGTACAGCACCGACATTGTTTATTGCACTAAATCACGACGGCACGCCGAGATCTACCCCAGCTGCCGCCAATAACAACCGCGCGCCGCCGCGTTTCCCCCACGCACCCCCCCTCCACTTCGCGCGCAATTTACCTCCCTTCCCGACCCCGTACCCGGCTCCTGCTCTGCCCCTCTGCTTCCCCGCACCCCCGCTTACCTTCATTTGATCTCCAGGGGTGTCGGGGAAGCCGGGGAAGCCGGGGAAGACGGGGAAGCCGGGCGCGCATGTTACTGTGACGTCACAGTGCGCCGCCACGCGCCGCGGCTACCCGCTTCCCAGCCGCAATGTCGCTACTGTATGTAACAGTTACAGATAATATATATTATAGGCGTATGTAACAGTTACAGATAATATATATTATAGGCGTATGTAACAGTTACAGATAATATATATTATAGGCGTATGTAACAGTTACAGATAATATATATTATAGGCGTATGTAACAGTTACAGATAATATATATTATAGGCGTATGTAACAGTTACAGATAATATATGTTATAGGCATATGTAACAGTTACAGATAATATATATTATAGGCGTATGTAACAGTTACAGATAATATATATTATAGGCGTATGTAACAGTTACAGATAATATATGTTATAGGCATATGTAACAGTTACAGATAATATATATTATAGGCGTATGTAACAGTTACAGATGATATATATTATAGGCGTATGTAACAGTTACAGATAATATATATTATAGGCGTATGTAACAGTTATAGATAATATATATTATAGGCGTATATAACAGTTACAGATAATATATATTATAGGCGTATGTAACAGTTACAGATAATATATATTATAGGCGTATGTAACAGTTACAGATAATATATATTATAGGCGTATATAACAGTTACAGATAATATATATTATAGGCGTATGTAACAGTTACAGATAATATATATTATAGGCGTATGTAACAGTTACAGATAATATATATTATAGGCGTATGTAACAGTTACAGATAATATATATTATGGGCGTATGTAACAGTTACAGATAATATATATTATAGGCGTATGTAACAGTTACAGATAATATATATTATAGGCGTATATAACAGTTACAGATAATATATATTATGGGCGTATGTAACAGTTACAGATAATATATATTATGGGCGTATGTAACAGTTACAGATAATATATATTATGGGCGTATGTAACAGTTACAGATAATATATATTATAGGCGTATGTAACAGTTACAGATAATATATATTATAGGCGTATATAACAGTTACAGATAATATATATTATAGGCGTATGTAACAGTTACAGATAATATATATTATAGGCGTATATAACAGTTACAGATAATATATATTATAGGCGTATGTAACAGTTACAGATAATATATATTATAGGCGTATATAACAGTTACAGATAATATATGTTATAGGCGTATGTAACAGTTACAGATAATATATATTATAGGCGTATGTAACAGTTACAGACAATATATATTATGGGCGTATGTAACAGTTACAGATAATATATATTATAGGCGTATGTAACAGTTACAGATAATATATATTATAGGCGTATGTAACAGTTACAGATAATATATATTATAGGCGTATATAACAGTTACAGATAATATATGTTATAGGCGTATGTAACAGTTACAGATAATATATATTATAGGCGTATGTAACAGTTACAGATAATATATATTATAGGCGTATATAACAGTTACAGATAATATATATTATAGGCGTATGTAACAGTTACAGATAATATATATTATAGGCGTATATAACAGTTACAGATAATATATGTTATAGGCGTATGTAACAGTTACAGATAATATATATTATAGGCGTATGTAACAGTTACAGATAATATATATTATAGGCGTATATAACAGTTACAGATAATATATATTATAGGCGTATGTAACAGTTACAGATAATATATATTATAGGCGTATGTAACAGTTACAGATAATATATATTATAGGCGTATGTAACAGTTACAGATAATATATGTTATAGGCGTATGTAACAGTTACAGATAATATATATTATAGGCGTATGTAACAGTTACAGATAATATATGTTATAGGCGTATAATATATATTATAGGCGTATGTAACAGTTACAGATAATATATATTATGGGCGTATGTAACAGTTACAGATAATATATATTATAGGTGTATGTAACAGTTACAGATAATATATATTATAGGCGTATGTAACAGTTACAGATAATATATATTATAGGCGTATGTAACAGTTACAGATAATATATATTATAGGCGTATGTAACAGTTACAGATAATATATATTATAGGCGTATGTAACAGTTACAGATAATATATATTATAGGCGTATGTAACAGTGACAGATAATATATGTTATAGGCGTATAATATATATTATAGGCATATGTAACAGTTACAGATAATATATATTATGGGCGTATGTAACAGTTACAGATAATATATATTATAGGTGTATGTAACAGTTACAGATAATATATATTATAGGCGTATGTAACAGTTACAGATAATATATATTATAGGCGTATGTAACAGTTACAGATAATATATATTATAGGCGTATGTAACAGTTACAGATAATATATATTATAGGCGTATATGACACAGTTACAGATAATATATATTATAGGCGTGTGTAACAGTTACAGATAATATATATTATAGGCGTATGTAACAGTTACAGATAATATATATTATAGGCGTATGTAACAGTTACAGATAATATATATTATAGGCGTATGTAACAGTTACAGATAATATATATTATAGGCGTATGTAACAGTTACAGATAATATATATTATAGGCGTATGTAACAGTTACAGATAATATATGTTATAGGCGTATGTAACAGTTACAGATAATATATATTATAGGCGTATGTAACAGTTACAGATAATATATATTATAGGCGTATGTAACAGTTACAGATAATATATATTATAGGCGTGTGTAACAGTTACAGATAATATATGTTATAGGCGTATGTAACAGTTACAGATAATATATATTATAGGCGTATGTAACAGTTACAGATAATATATATTATAGGCGTATGTAACAGTTACAGATAATATATGTTATAGGCGTATGTAACAGTTACAGATAATATATATTATAGGCGTATGTAACAGTTACAGATAATATATGTTATAGGCGTATGTAACAGTTACAGATAATATATATTATAGGCGTATGTAACAGTTACAGATAATATATGTTATAGGCGTGTGTAACAGTTACAGACCAGGTTAAAATGTGAGCCAGCTTTAGTTATGAAAGAACTTAGCCTGGTGGCGGCTGTGAGAGTCTCCGGCAGACTGTTCCAGTTTTGGGGTGCACGGTAAGAGGAGGAGCGGCCGGATACTTTGCTGAACCTTGGGACCATGAACAGTCTTTTGGAGTCAGAACTCAGATGATAGGTGCTGCGTGTGGTGTGAGGAGCTTGTTCAGCACATATTGTTTGTAAGCAGTAGCGCTTCCAGCACTTTCCTTTTTGTCGTACCTCCTAACGGGATGACAAACCCCAGGGCCTCCCCCCCACAAACCCAGAGACTCACGGGTCGGACGGCGGCGTAGACCAGCTGGGGAGGAACAGTGATGTTGAGTACAGCGCCGTGGGCGTCGTCACCCTCCGACGTGGCGCTGGGGGCGTTGGTCACCGTCACCTGAAGGTTCAACTTGTTCACGTCGGGGTTGTAACGCAGGATCTGGGTCCCGTTCACTCTGCGGGGAGGGGGGGGGGGTCAGAGGTCACAGGGCTGAGAGAGGTTATATGGGGTAATAGGAGGAGTTATAGGGAGGGGGTATATGGGGTAATAGGAGGAGTTATAGGGAGGGGTTATATGGGGTAATAGGAGGAGTTATAGGGAGGGGTATATGGGGTAATAGGAGGAGTTATAGGGAGCGGGTATATGGGGTAATAGGATGAGTTATAGGGAGGGGGTATATGGGGTAATAGGAGGAGTTACAGGGAGGGTTATATGGGGTAATAGGAGGAGTTAAAGGGAGCGGGTATATGTGGTAATAGGAGGAGTTATAGGGAGGGGCTATATGGGGTAATAGGAGGAGTTATAGGGAGGGGTTATATGGGGTAATAGGAGGAGTTATAGGGAGCGGGTATATGAGGTAATAGGAGGAGTTATAGGGAGCGGTTATATGGGGTAATAGGAGGGGTTATAGGGAGCGGTTATATGAGGTAATAGGAGGAGTTATAGGGAGCGGGTATATGGGGTAATAGGAGGGGTTATAGGAAGGGGTTATATGGGGTAATAAGAGGAGTTATAGGGAGGGGGTATATGAGGGTGCTAAGCCTTAGCGTGCCTGTACTCCCATGGATATGTCTGGGTTGGGGTATATAGGGTGTGTACCTCGGGAGCGGGTCCTGGCTTTCCCATAGGTACTCGTACTGAATGTGTAAGTTGCTGTTACAGACGTTATCCGTCCCGCACTCCTTCTGGAAGTGGATCTGTAATACACAGCGTTATCTCGTGTCCCGTAACCCCTTCCCTGCCAGGGAAAGAGGGCCCACAATTCTCCCCCTAATTTACACTGTGTCTCCCCCCTGCCAGGAAATATTTGAACCCCTAATTAATAAATCTAATCACGGACATGCACACTCACACTCAAACAACTTCGCTCACATTCTCCCTCGTTTCACGCTCTCTCCTCCGTCTTATACATGCTCCCCCAGCCTCGCGCACACACGCCCCCCCAGCCTCGCACACACAAACACTCCCCCAGCCTCGCACACACACACTCCCCCAGCATCGCACACACACGCTCCCCCAGCCTCGCACACACACGCCCCCCAGCCTCGCACACATTCCCCCAGCCTCACACAAACTCCCCCAGCCTCACACACACTCCCCCAGCCTCGCACACTCCCCCAGCCTCGCACACACACTCTCCCCCAGCCTCGCACACACACTCCCCAGCCTCACACACACACTCCCCCAGCCTCACACACACTCCCCCAGCCTCGCACAGACACACTCCCCAGCCTCGCACACACACGCTCCCCCAGCCTCGCACACACACGCTCCCCCAGCCTCACACACACACTCCCCCATCCTCACACACACTCCCCCAGCCTCGCACAGACACACTCCCCAGCCTCGCACACACACGCTCCCCCAGCCTCGCACACACACGCTCCCCCAGCCTCGCACACACACGCTCCCCCACCCTCGCACACACACGCTCCCCCAGCCTCGCACACACACGCTCCCCCAGCCTCACACACACACTCCCCCAGCCTCACACACACTACCCCAGTCTCGCACAGACACACTCCCCAGCCTCGCACACACACGCTCCCCCAGCCTCGCACACACACGCTCCCCCAGCCTCGCACACACACGCTCCCCCACCCTCGCACACACACGCTCCCCCAGCCTCGCACACACACGCTCCCCCAGCTTCGCACACACACGCTCCCCCAGCCTCGCACACACACTCCCCCAGTCTCGCGCACACACACACACACACACTCCCCCAGCCTTGCACACACACACTCCCCCAGCCTCGCACACACACTCCCGCAGCCTCGCACACATGCTCCCTCAGCCTCACACACACTCCCCCAGCCTCGCACACACACTCCCGCAGCCTCGCACACACACTCCACCAGCCTCACACACACTCCCCCAGCCTCACACACACTCCCCCAGCCTCACACACACTCCCCCAGCCTCACACACACTCCCCCAGCCTCGCACACACTCCCCCAGCCTCGCACACATTCCCCCAGCCTCACACACACTCCCCCAGCCTCACACAAACTCCCCCAGCCTCACACACACTCCCCCAGCCTCGCACACTCCCCCAGCCTCGCACACACTCCCCCAGCCTCGCACACACTCCCCCAGCCTCGCACACACTCCCCCAGCCTCGCACACACTCCCCCAGCCTCGCACACACTCCCCCAGCCTCGCACACACTCCCCCAGCCTCGCACACACTCCCCCAGCCTCGCACACACTCCCCCAGCCTCGCCCACACACTCTCCCAGCCTCGCACACACTCCCCCAGCCTCACACACACTCCCCCAGCCTCACACACACTCCCCCAGCCTCGCACACACTCCCCCAGCCTCGCACACACACTCACACTCACCTCCACCTCCTGGTAGCTGCTCTGGTCCTGGCTGAGCACAGGGTAATTATCCAGCGACCTCACGGCGGACCGACCCCTCGCCTCCCGCTCCACGATGGAGTAATTGAGGGCGAGACGGACTGGGTGCAGCTTGTCCCGGATATTATCCTGGGGGGGGGGGGGGAAGAGAGGAGGCCGCGTTACCCCCCCGAGAGGGGAGACCCCCTCACAGAGTAAACATAACACAGATACGGTAATACGGACCACCAACATCTCCAAGTATGCTAGAAATAAGCTCAATGTAAGGGCCGGCAGTGTACCGGGGCGCGGTGAGGGGCAGCATAGCAAGCGCCCAGCATGGAGACGGAGTATTGGAGTATTGGAGTATTGCCTTGGTACGGCTCCGGGCCCTTGATGCGTGGGATTTCGGCACAGCGCTGGAGTATTGGAGTATTGTCTGGGTAAGGCTCCGGTCCCTTGATGCGTGGGATTTCGGCACGGCGCTGGAGTATAGGAGTATTGCCTGTTTTCTAGCATTTCGCTTAGTACTTATGCTTTTATCCTCACATTTCTTTTATTTTATGTATATTCATGTATGTCTCTTTAAGTTTTAGTGCCTTTGAGTTCTTCTCGCATGAGCATCGCAACAGATGACGCGTCTTCATCTCAGTATTTTCTGAATGGTTGCTGGTCGTGAGTTCATTTTTGGCGCGAATTTGGAGCCCTTTAAAGAGCGCGCACGGATGTGCTAGTTCCACGCTCCCAAAAGAAGCCTCACGGCAAAACAGCCGTCGGAGTGGAGCTGTGACATACCCTCACTACCCCCTGACCCGTGTGTATTGTGTGAAGTGTCACGTCCTTGTGTATCTTCACTCACCATATTATTGATACTGGGATGTCTGACGCTGGACAGCGCCGGAGTATTGGAGTATTGCCTGGGTACGGCTCCGGCCTCTTGATGCGTGGGATTTCGGCACAGCGCCGGAGTATTAGAGTATTGCCTGGGTACGGCTCCGGTCCCTTGATGCGTGGGATTTCGGCACAGCGCTGGAGTATTAGAGTATTGCCTGGGTACGGCTCCGGTCCCTTGATGCGTGGGATTTCGGCACAGCGCTGGAGTATTGGAGTATTGCCTGGGTACGGCTCCGGTCCCTTGATGCGCGGGATTTCGGCACAGCGCCGGAGTATTAGAGTATTGCCTGGGTACGGCTCCGGGCCCTTGATGCGTGGGATTTCGGCACAGCGCTGGAGTATTGGAGTATTGGAGTATTGCCTGGGTACGGCTCCGGGCCCTTGATGCGTGGGATTTCGGCACAGCGCCGGAGTATTAGAGTATTGCCTGGGTACGGCTCCGGGCCCTTGATGCGCGGGATTTCGGCACGGTGCTGGAGTATTGGAGTATTGCCGGGGTACGGCTCCGGTCCCTTGATGCGTGGGATTTCGGCACAGCGCGGGAGTATTGGAGTATTGCCTGGGTACGGCTCCGGCCTCTTGATGCGTGGGATTTCGGCACAGCGCGGGAGTATTGGAGTATTGCCTGGGTACGGCTCCGGTCCCTTGATGCGTGGGATTTCGGCACAGCGCCGGAGTATTGGAGTATTGCCTGGGTACGGCTCCGGGCCCTTGATGCGTGGGATTTCGGCACAGCGCCGGAGTATTAGAGTATTGCCTGGGTACGGCTCCGGGCCCTTGATGCGCGGGATTTCGGCACAGCGCTGGAGTATTGGAGTATTGCCTGGGTACGGCTCCGGTCCCTTGATGCGTGGGATTTCGGCACAGCGCCGGAGTATTAGAGTATTGCCTGGGTACGGCTCCGGGCCCTTGATGCGTGGGATTTCGGCACAGCGCTGGAGTATTGGAGTATTGGAGTATTGCCTGGGTACGGCTCCGGGCCCTTGATGCGTGGGATTTCGGCACAGCGCCGGAGTATTGGAGTATTGCCTGGGTACGGCTCCGGGCCCTTGATGCGTGGGATTTCGGCACAGCGCCGGAGTATTGGAGTATTGCCTGGGTACGGCTCCGGGCCCTTGATGCGTGGGATTTCGGCACGGTGCTGGAGTATTGGAGTATTGCCGGGGTACGGCTCCGGTCCCTTGATGCGTAGGATTTCGGCACAGCGCCGGAGTATTGGAGTATTGCCTGGGTACGGCTCCGGTCCCTTGATGCGTGGGATTTCGGCACAGCGCCGGAGTATTGGAGTATTGCCTGGGTACGGCTCCGGGCCCTTGATGCGTGGGATTTCGGCACAGCGCTGGAGTATTAGAGTATTGCCTGGGTACGGCTCCGGTCCCTTGATGCGTGGGATTTCGGCACAGCGCCGGAGTATTGGAGTATTGCCTGGGTACGGCTCCGGCCTCTTGATGCGTGGGATTTCGGCACAGCGCTGGAGTATTGGAGTATTGCCTGGGTACGGCTCCGGCCTCTTGATGCGCGGGATTTCGGCACAGCGCCGGAGTATTGGAGTATTGCCTGGGTACGGCTCCGGTCCCTTGATGCGTGGGATTTCGGCACAGCGCTGGAGTATTAGAGAATTGCCTGGGTACGGCTCCGGGCCCTTGATGCGTGGGATTTCGGCACAGCGCTGGAGTATTAGAGTATTGCCTGGGTACGGCTCCGGTCCCTTGATGCGTGGATTTCGGCACAGCGCCGGAGTATTAGAGTATTGCCTGGGTACGGCTCCGGGCCCTTGATGCGCGGGATTTCGGCACAGCGCTGGAGTATTGGAGTATTGCCTGGGTACGGCTCCGGTCCCTTGATGCGTGGGATTTCGGCACAGCGCTGGAGTATTGGAGTATTGCCTGGGTACGGCTCCGGGCCCTTGATGCGTGGGATTTCGGCACAGCGCTGGAGTATTGGAGTATTGCCTGGGTACGGCTCCGGGCCCTTGATGCGTGGGATTTCGGCACAGCGCTGGAGTATTAGAGTATTGCCTGGGTACGGCTCTGGGCCCTTGATGCGTGGGATTTCGGCACAGCGCCGGAGTATTGGAGTATTGCCTGGGTACGGCTCCGGTCCCTTGATGCGTGGGATTTCGACACAGCGCTGGAGTATTGGAGTATTGCCTGGGTACGGCTCCGGGCCCTTGATGCGTGGGATTTCGGCACAGCGCTGGAGTATTGGAGTATTGCCTGGGTACGGCTCCGGCACTTGATGCGTGGGATTTCGGCACAGCGCTGGAGTATTAGAGTATTGCCTGGGTACGGCTCCGGGCCCTTGATGCGTGGGATTTCGGCACAGCGCTGGAGTATTAGAGTATTGCCTGGGTATGGCGCCGGGCCCTTGATGCGTGGGATTTCGGCACAGCGCCGGAGTATTGGAGTATTGCCTGGGTACGGCTCCGGTCCCTTGATGCGTGGGATTTCGGCACAGCGCCGGAGTATTGGAGTATTGGAGTATTGCCTGGGTACGGCTCCGGTCCCTTGATGCGTGGGATTTCGGCACAGCGCTGGAGTATTAGAGTATTGCCTGGGTATGGCGCCGGGCCCTTGATGCGTGGGATTTCGGCACAGCGCCGGAGTATTGGAGTATTGCCTGGGTACGGCTCCGGGCCCTTGATGCGTGGGATTTCGGCACAGCGCTGGAGTATTGGAGTATTGCCTGGGTACGGCTCCGGGCCCTTGATGCGTGGGATTTCGGCACAGCGCCGGAGTATTGGAGTATTGCCTGGGTACGGCTCCGGGCCCTTGATGCGTGGGATTTCGGCACAGCGCTGGAGTATTGGAGTATTGCCTGGGTACGGCTCCGGGCCCTTGATGCGTGGGATTTCGGCACAGCGCTGGAGTATTGGAGTATTGCCTGGGTACGGCTCCGGTCCCTTGATGCGTGGGATTTCGGCACAGCGCTGGAGTACTAGAGTATTGCCTGGGTACGGCTCCGGTCCCTTGATGCGTGGGATTTCGGCACAGCGCTGGAGTACTAGAGTATTGCCTGGGTACGGCTCCGGGCCCTTGATGCGTGGGATTTCGGCACAGCGCTGGAGTATTGGAGTATTGCCTGGGTATGGCTCCGGGCCCTTGATGCGTGGGATTTCGGCACAGCGCCGGAGTATTGGAGTATTGCCTGGGTACGGCTCCGGGCCCTTGATGCGTGGGATTTCGGCACAGCGCTGGAGTATTGGAGTATTGCCTGGGTACGGCTCCGGGTCCTTGATGCGTGGGATTTCGGCACAGCACTGGAGTATTGGAGTATTGCCTGGGTATGGCTCCGGTCCCTTGATGCGTGGGATTTCGGCACAGCGCCGGAGTATTAGAGTATTGCCTGGGTATGGCTCCGGGCCCTTGATGCGTGGGATTTCGGCACAGCGCCGGAGTATTGGAGTATTGCCTGGGTACGGCTCCGGGCCCTTGATGCGCGGGATTTCGGCACAGCGCTGGAGTATTGGAGTATTAGAGTATTGCCTGGGTACGGCTCCGGGCCCTTGATGCGTGGGATTTCGGCACAGCGCCGGAGTATTGGAGTATTGCCTGGGTATGGCGCCGGGCCCTTGATGTGTGGGATTTCGGCACAGCGCCGGAGTATTGGAGTATTGCCTGGGTACGGCTCCGGGCCCTTGATGCGTGGGATTTCGGCACAGCGCTGGAGTATTAGAGTATTGCCGGGGTACGGCTCCAGGCCCTTGATGCGTGGGATTTCGGCACAGCGCCGGAGTATTGGAGTATTGCCTGGGTACGGCTCCGGTCCCTTGATGCGTGGGATTTCGGCACAGCACTGGAGTATTGGAGTATTGCCTGGGTATGGCTCCGGTCCCTTGATGCGTGGGATTTCGGCACAGCGCCGGAGTATTGGAGTATTGCCTGGGTACGGCTCCGGGCCCTTGATGCGTGGGATTTCGGCACAGCGCCGGAGTATTAGAGTATTGCCTGGGTACGGCTCCGGGCCCTTGATGCGTGGGATTTCGGCACAGCGCCGGAGTATTGGAGTATTGCCTGGGTACGGCTCCGGGCCCTTGATGCGCGGGATTTCGGCACAGCGCTGGAGTATTGGAGTATTGCCTGGGTACGGCTCCGGTCCCTTGATGCGTGGGATTTCGGCACAGCGCCGGAGTATTAGAGTATTGCCTGGGTATGGCTCCGGGCCCTTGATGCGTGGGATTTCGGCACAGCGCTGGAGTATTGGAGTATTGCCTGGGTACGGCTCCGGTCCCTTGATGCGTGGGATTTCGGCACAGCGCCGGAGTATTAGAGTATTGCCTGGGTACGGCTCCGGGCCCTTGATGCGTGGGATTTCGGCACAGCGCCGGAGTATTGGAGTATTGCCTGGGTACGGCTCCGGTCCCTTGATGCGTGGGATTTCGGCACAGCGCCGGAGTATTAGAGTATTGCCTGGGTATGGCTCCGGGCCCTTGATGCGCGGGATTTCGGCACGGTGCTGGAGTATTGGAGTATTGCCTGGGTACGGCTCCGGTCCCTTGATGCGTGGGATTTCGGCACAGCGCCGGAGTATTAGAGTATTGCCTGGGTACGGCTCCGGGCCCTTGATGCGTGGGATTTCGGCACAGCGCCGGAGTATTAGAGTATTGCCTGGGTACGGCTCCGGTCCCTTGATGTGTGGGATTTCGGCACAGCGCTGGAGTATTAGAGTATTGCCTGGGTACGGCTCCGGGCCCTTGATGCGTGGGATTTCGGCACAGCGCTGGAGTATTGGAGTATTGCCTGGGTACGGCTCCGGGCCCTTGATGCGTGGGATTTCGGCACAGCGCCGGAGTATTAGAGTATTGCCTGGGTACGGCTCCGGGCCCTTGATGCGTGGGATTTCGGCACAGCGCCGGAGTATTGGAGTATTGCCTGGGTACGGCTCCGGGCCCTTGATGCGCGGGATTTCAGCACAGCGCCGGAGTATTAGAGTATTGCCTGGGTACGGCTCCGGTCCCTTGATGCGTGGGATTTCGGCACAGCGCCGGAGTATTGGAGTATTGCCTGGGTACGGCTCCGGGCCCTTGATGCGTGGGATTTCGGCACAGCGCCGGAGTATTGGAGTATTGCCTGGGTACGGCTCCGGGCCCTTGATGCGTGGGATTTCGGCACAGCGCCGGAGTATTAGAGTATTGCCTGGGTACGGCTCCGGGCCCTTGATGCGTGGGATTTCGGAACAGCGCTGGAGTATTGGAGTATTGCCTGGGTACAGCTCCGGGCCCTTGATGCGTGGGATTTCGGCACAGCGCTGGAGTATTGGAGTATTGCCTGGGTACGGCTCCGGGCCCTTGATGCGTGGGATTTCGGCACAGCGCTGGAGTATTGGAGTATTGCCTGGGTACGGCTCCGGGCCCTTGATGCGCGGGATTTCAGCACAGCGCTGGAGTATTGGAGTATTGCCTGGGTACGGCTCCGGTCCCTTGATGCGTGGGATTTCGGCACAGCGCCGGAGTATTGGAGTATTGCCTGGGTATGGCTCCGGGCCCTTGATGCGTGGGATTTCGGCACAGCGCTGGAGTATTGGAGTATTGCCTGGGTACGGCTCCAGGCCCTTGATGCGTGGGATTTCGGCACAGCGCTGGAGTATTGGAGTATTGCCTGGGTACGGCTCCAGGCCCTTGATGCGTGGGATTTCGGCACAGCGCTGGAGTATTGGAGTATTGCCTGGGTACGGCGCCAGGCCCTTGATGCGTGGGATTTCGGCACAGCGCCGGAGTATTGGAGTATTGCCTGGGTATGGCTCCGGGCCCTTGATGCGTGGGATTTCGGCACAGCGCTGGAGTATTGGAGTATTGCCTGGGTATGGCTCCGGGCCCTTGATGCGTGGGATTTCGGCACAGCGCTGGAGTATTGGAGTATTGCCTGGGTATGGCGCCGGGCCCTTGATGCGTGGGATTTCGGCACAGCGCTGGAGTATTGGAGTATTGCCTGGGTATGGCGCCGGGCCCTTGATGCGTGGGATTTCGGCACAGCGCCGGAGTATTGGAGTATTGCTTGGGTACGGCTCCGGTCCCTTGATGCGTGGGATTTCGGCACAGCGCCGGAGTATTAGAGTATTGCCTGGGTATGGCTCCGGGCCCTTGATGCGTGGGATTTCGGCACAGCGCTGGAGTATTAGAGTATTGCTTGGGTACGGCTCCGGTCCCTTGATGCGTGGGATTTCGGCACAGCGCCGGAGTATTAGAGTATTGCCTGGGTATGGCTCCGGGCCCTTGATGCGTGGGATTTCGGCACAGCGCTGGAGTATTGGAGTATTGCCTGGGTACGGCTCCGGGCCCTTGATGCGTGGGATTTCGGCACAGCGCCGGAGTATTGGAGTATTGCCTGGGTACGGCTCCGGGCCCTTGATGCGTGGGATTTCGGCACAGCGCTGGAGTATTAGAGTATTGCCTGGGTACGGCTCCGGGCCCTTGATGCGTGGG
>NC_134505.1:6340610-6413110 GCF_040206685.1 Ascaphus truei | reverse complement strand
GGGAGAGGGGCAGAGTGTCACTACTGTTACTATCCCACACCCAGGGAGTACTGCAGGGAGAGGGGCAGTGTCACTACTGTTACTATCCCACACCCAGGGAGTACTGCAGGGAGAGGGGCAGAGTGTCACTACTGTTACTATCATACACCCAGGGAGTACTGCAGGGAGAGGGGCAGAGTGTCACTACTGTTACTATCCCACACCCAGGGAGTACTGCAGGGAGAGGGGCAGAGTGTCACTACTGTTACTATCCCACACCCAGGGAGTACTGCAGGGAGAGGGGCAGTGTCACTACTGTTACTATCCCACACCCAGGGAGTACTGCAGGGAGAGGGGCAGTGTCACTACTGTTACTATCCCACACCCAGGGAGTACTGCAGGGAGAGGGGCAGTGTCACTACTGTTACTATCCCACACCCAGGGAGTACTGCAGGGCTGCAGGGAGAGGGGCAGTGTCACTACTGTTACTATCCCACACCCAGGGAGTACTGCAGGGAGAGGGGCAGAGTGTCACTACTGTTACTATCCCACACCCAGGGAGTACTGCAGGGCTGCAGGGAGAGGGGCAGTGTCACTACTGTTACTATCCCACACCCAGGGAGTACTGCAGGGAGAGGGGCAGAGTGTCACTACTGTTACTATCCCACACCCAGGGAGTACTGCAGGGAGAGGGGCAGTGTCACTACTGTTACTATCCCACACCCAGGGAGTACTGCAGGGAGAGGGGCAGAGTGTTACTACTGTTACTATCCCACACCCAGGGAGTACTGCAGGGAGAGGGGCAGAGTGTTACTACTGTTACTATCTCACACCCAGGGAGTACTGCAGGGAGAGGGGCAGTGTCACTACTGTTACTATCCCACACCCTGTGCTAATGAGACAGGTCCTGCCGCCCCCCCCCCCCCCTCCTCTCCTCGTTACTCACTGATATTCTTCTTGTAGCTGGCACTGCCGGTGCTCAGGGTGTAAGAGAAGCAGAGCCGAACAGCCACACTGCAGAGAGGGGGGGAGAGCACAGGGTGTCAGGGGGAGAGCACAGGGTGTCAGGGGGGAGCACAGGGTGTCAGGGGGAGAGCACAGGGTGTCAGGGGGGGAGCACAGGGTGTCAGGGGGGGAGCACAGGGTGTCAGGGGGGGAGCACAGGGTGTCAGGGGGAGAGCACAGGGTGTCAGGGGGAGAGCACAGGGTGTCAGGGGGGGAGCACAGGGTGTCAGGGGGAGAGCACAGGGTGTCAGGGGGAGAGCACAGGGTGTCGGGGGGAGCACAGGGTGTCAGGGGGGGAGCACAGGGTGTCAGGGGGGGAGCACAGGGTGTCAGGGTGGGAGCACAGGGTGTCAGGGGGAGAGCACAGGGTGTCAGGGGGAGAGCACAGGATGTCTGGGGGGAGCACCGGGTGTCAGGGGGGGAGCACAGGGTGTCAGGGGGAGAGCACAGGGTGTCAGGGGGGGAGCACGGGGTGTCAGGGGGAGAGCACAGGGTGTCAGGGGGGGAGCACAGGGTGTCAGGGGGAGAGCACAGTGTGTCAGGGGGGGAGCACAGGATGTCAGGGGGAGATCACAGGATGTCAGGGGGAGAGCACAGGGTGTCAGGGGGAGAGCACAGGATGTCAGGGGGGGAGCACAGGGTGTCAGGGGGAGAGCACAGGGTGTCAGGGGGAGAGCACAGGGTGTCAGGGGGAGAGCACAGGATGTCAGGGGGGGAGCACAGGGTGTCAGGGGGAGAGCACAGGGTGTCAGGGGGGGAGCACAGGGTGTCAGGGGGGGAGCACAGGGTGTCAGGGGGAGAGCACAGGGTGTCAGGGGGGGAGCACAGGGTGTCAGGGGGGGAGCACAGGGTGTCAGGGGGGGGAGCACAGGGTGTCAGGGGGGGAGCACAGGGTGTCAGGGTGGGAGCACAGGGTGTTAGGGGGAGAGCACAGGGTGTCAGGGGGAGAGCACAGGGTGTCAGGGGGGGAGCACGGGGTGTCAGGGGGGGAGCACGGGGTGTCAGGGGGGGAGCACAGGGTGTCAGGGGGAGAGCACAGGATGTCAGGGGGAGAGCACAGGATGTCAGGGGGGAGCACCGGGTGTCAGGGGGGGAGCACAGGATGTCAGGGGGAGAGCACAGGATGTCAGGGGGAGAGCACAGGGTGTCAGGGGGGGAGCACAGGGTGTCAGGGGGGGAGCACAGGGTGTCAGGGGGGGAGCACAAGATGTCAGGGGGGAGCACGGGGTGTCAGGGGCAGGTAGACGTGGGCGTCCTGGTGCAGTAGGGGAGCCGTGGAGGAGCACAGAGGGGGGGCTTAGGGTGTAGTAGGGGGCACTATGGGAGAGCACAGTGGGAGGGGGGTGGGGGAGGGAGTAGGGGCAGCACAAAGGGGGAGGGATGAGTTTCTGGGGACAGTTATGGGTCAGGCACTCTAGGGGCGCGGGGATCACTCACCAGGAGGTGGCCGAACATTTACTGGGATCAACCAAAGCCGGAGACACCGAGAAATCCTTGGAGATGTTGATAACGGGGCGAGACCTGCGGGTGAGAGAGGGGTTACCCACAAAATAACGGGGTGTGAGAGAGGGTCACCCCAAAACCCCCAACACCCTATAAACTCCCTAATGTCACCCTTATCACACCCTCACATCACACCACCAAGATGTTGCCCCAATAATACTCTAATAATACCCCAGTAATAGCCCCCCTCCACCCCCCCCCCCCCCCCCCCACACACACATTACCGGAGAAGTGCGATCCGGTCAGACAGACTCCCCACGAGCAGGTCCGGGTAAGAATTCTCATCCACGTCCAGCCCCCCGCTCAGCGAGTACCCAAAAGTAGGAATACCCCCCACTTCAGAGCCGTCAATCACCTGCAAGGGGGGGGGGGGTAACATCCCGCGATCAAGAGGTAACGCAAAGTACCATTACCTTTCTACCCCCCACCCCTCCGGAGTATCGCTATATAGAACCGTAAGACCAGGGAAGAGACGGAGTAAGGGGGGGGACATGTTAACGGAAGAGAGTAGGAGTGAGTATCTTTTAGGTTACCTGGCGGGGCTCGGGCTGTAGGCCCCGAGCATTACTGTGGTAGATGTAGACTTTGCCGGATCCCTCAAAGGGCGCTCCAACCGCCAGATCTGGGAGAGAGGGGAGTAATACACACATAGTTACATACTGGTTACATAGTTACATAGTAGGAGGAGGATATAGTTACATAGTTACATACTGGTTACATAGTTACATAGTAGGAGGAGGATATAGTTACATAGTTACATAGTAGGAGGAGGATATAGTTACATAGTTACATACTAGTTACATAGTTACATAGTAGGAGGATATAGTTACATAGTTACATACTAGTTACATAGTTACATAGTAGGAGGATATAGTTACATAGTTACATACTAGTTACATAGTTACATAGTAGGAAGATATAGTTACATAGTTACATACTAGTTACATAGTTACATAGTAGGAGGATATAGTTACATAGTTACATACTAGTTACATAGTTACATAGTAGGAGGATATAGTTACATAATTACATACTAGTTACATAGTTACATAGTAGGAGGAGGATATAGTTACATAGTTACATAGTAGATGAGGTTGAAAAAAGACGTACGTCCATCAAGTTCAACCTATGCTAAATTTACACGACAGATACTTTATCCTATATCTATACTTACTTATTAATCCAGAGGAAGGAAAACAAAAACCCCAGTGACATATCATCCAATGATATCTCATAAGGGGAAAATAAATTCCTTCCTGACTCCAAGAATTGGCAATCGGATTAATCCCTGGGTCACCGTCCTTCCCATGTTACTTATTTGGTATATCCCTGTATACCTTTCCTTTCTAAAAAGATGTCCAACCTTTTTTTGAACAATTCTATTGTATCTGCCATCACAGTCTCCATGGGTAATGAATTCCACACTGTAACTGCCCTTACTGTAAAGAACCCTTTCCTTTGTTGCTGGTGAAATCTCCTTTCCTCCAACCTTAAGGGATGACCCGGTGTCCTTTGTACTGCCCGTGGGATGAATAGTTATTTTGAAAGCTCCTTGTATTGTCCCTGAATATATTTGTATATAGTTATCATATCCCCTCTTAGACGCCTCTTTTCTTATGTAAATAAATCTAATTTAGTTAGCCTCTCCTCATCAGTTAGATTGTCCATCCCCTTTATTAATTTGGTGGCTCTTCTCTGCACTCTCTAGTTCCATAATGTCTTTTCTAAGGATTGGTGCCCAAAATTGTACTCCATATTCAAGGTGTGGTCTTACTAGTGCTTTGTAAAGGGGCATAATTATTATTACCCCATATAACCGCTCCCTATAACTCCTCCTATTACCCATATAACCTCTCCCTATAACTCCTCCTATTACCCCATATAACCTCTCCCTATAACTCCTCCTATTACCCCATATAACCGCTCCCTATAACTCCTCCTATCACCCATATAACCTCTCCCTATAACTCCTCCTATTACCCCATATAACCTCTCCCTATAACTCCTCTTATTACCCCATATATCCCCTCCCTATAACTCCTCCTATTACCCCATATACCCCCTCCCTATTACACAGCATTGGTACAGAGCGTGCTCTCTGCAGTTCCCTGGGGGGGGGGGGGGGTGCAGAAACAGACAGGGTGGTATAACGGGCATCGCCTGCCGGGGCGAGAGGGAAGGTGTTACCTGTGAACCCGTCCTGATTAATGTCCCCGATGTTTGCCAACGCAAAGCCAAAGCCGGACCCGCTGGGACCATACAGGACAACGGCCGGGAGGTCGCGAAGACGCCCCGCCTCGTTCGCGTACACGTAGACAGCGCCCCCCAACTCCTTCTTCCGGTCAAAATAATAGGGGGCGCCCACTACTATGTCCTGCCAGCTGTGGGCACAGAGGGGTATGGTGAGACACAGACTGGCACAGAGGGGTATAGTGAGACACAGACTGGCACAGAGGGGTATGGTGAGACACAGACTGGCACAGAGGGGTATAGTGAGACACAGACTGGCACAGAGGGGTATAGTGAGACACAGACTGGCACAGAGGGGTATGGTGAGACACAGACTGGCACAGAGGGGTATAGTGAGACACAGACTGGCACAGAGGGGTATAGTGAGACAGACTGGCACAGAGGGGTATGGTGAGACACAGACTGGCACAGAGGGGTATAGTGAGACACAGACTGGCACAGAGGGGTATAGTGAGACACAGACTGGCACAGAGGGGTATAGTGAGACACAGACTGGCACAGAGGGGTATAGTGAGACACAGACTGGCACAGAGGGGTATAGTGAGACACAGACTGGCACAGAGGGGTATAGTGAGACACAGACTGGCACAGAGGGGTATAGTGAGACAGACTGGCACAGAGGGGTATAGTGAGACACAGACTGGCACAGAGGGGTATAGTGAGACACAGACTGGCACAGAGGGGTATAGTGACAGACTGGCACAGAGGGGTATAGTGAAAGACTGGCACAGAGGGGTATAGTGAGACACAGACTGGCACAGAGGGGTATAGTGAGACACAGACTGGCACAGAGGGGTATAGTGAGACACAGACTGGCACAGAGGGGTATAGTGAGACACAGACTGGCACAGAGGGGTATAGTGAGACACAGACTGGCACAGAGGGGTATAGTGAGACACAGACTGGCACAGAGGGGTATAGTGAGACACAGACTGGCACAGAGGGGTATAGTGATACACAGACTGGCACAGAGGGGTATAGTGAGACACATACTGGCACAGAGGGGTATAGTGACACAGACTGGCACAGAGGGGTATAGTGACACACATACTGGCACAGAGGGGTATAGTGACACAGACTGGCACAGAGGGGTATAGTGAGACACAGACTGGCACAGAGGGGTATAGTGAGACACAGACTGGCACAGAGGGGTATAGTGAGACACAGACTGGCACAGAGGGGTATAGTGAGACACAGACTGGCACAGAGGGGTATAGTGAGACACAGACTGGCACAGAGGGGCATAGTGAGACACAGACTGGCACAGAGGGGTATAGTGAGACACAGACTGGCACAGAGGGGTATAGTGACACAGACTGGCACAGAGGGGTATAGTGAGACACAGACTGGCACAGAGGGGTATAGTGAGACACAGACTGGCACAGAGGGGTATAGTGAGACACAGACTGGCACAGAGGGGTATAGTGAGACACAGACTGGCACAGAGAGGTATAGTGAGACACAGACTGGCACAGAGGGGTATAGTGAGACACAGACTGGCACAGAGGGGTATAGTGAGACACAGACTGGCACAGAGGGGTATAGTGAGACACAGGCTGGCACAGAGGGGTATAGTGAGACACAGACTGGCACAGAGGGGTATAGTGAGACACAGACTGGCACAGAGAGGTATAGTGAGACACAGACTGGCACAGAGGGGTATAGTGAGACACAGACTGGCACAGAGGGGTATAGTGAGACACAGACTGGCACAGAGGGGTATAGTGAGACACAGACTGGCACAGAGGGGTATAGTGAGACACAGACTGGCACAGAGGGGTATAGTGAGACACAGACTGGCACAGAGGGGTATAGTGAGACACAGACTGGCACAGAGGGGTATAGTGAGACAGACTGGCACAGAGGGGTATAGTGAGACACAGACTGGCACAGAGGGGTATAGTGAGACACAGACTGGCACAGAGGGGTATATTGAGACACAGACTGGCACAGAGGGGTATAGTGAGACACAGACTGACACAGAGGGGTATAGTGAGACACAGACTGGCACAGAGGGGTATAGTGAGACAGACTGGCACAGAGGGGTATAGTGAGACACAGACTGGCACAGAGGGGTATAGTGAGACACAGACTGGCACAGAGGGGTATAGTGAGACACAGACTGGCACAGAGGGGTATAGTGACAGACTGGCACAGAGGGGTATGGTGAGACACAGACTGGCACAGAGGGGTATACTGAGACACAGACAGGCACAGAGGGGTATAGTGACACAGACTGGCACAGAGGGGTATAGTGAGACACAGACTGGCACAGAGGGGTTGAGTGAGACACAGACTGGCACAGAGGGGTATAGTGAGACACAGACTGGCACAGAGGGGTATAGTGAGACACAGACTGGCACAGATGGGTATAGTGAGACACAGACTGGCACAGAGGGGTATAGTGAGACACAGACTGGCACAGAGGGGTATAGTGAGACACAGACTGGCACAGAGGGGTATAGTGAGACAGACTGGCACAGAGGGGTATAGTGAGACACAGACTGACACAGAGGGGTATAGTGAGACACAGACTGACACAGAGGGGTATAGTGAGACACAGACTGGCACAGAGGGGTATAGTGAGACACAGACTGGCACAGAGGGGTATAGTGAGACACAGACTGGCACAGAGGGGTATAGTGAGACACAGACTGGCACAGAGGGGTATAGTGAGACACAGACTGGCACAGAGGGGTATAGTGAGACACAGACTGGCACAGAGGGGTATAGTGAGACACAGACTGGCACAGAGGGGTATAGTGAGACACAGACTGGCACAGAGGGGTATAGTGAGACACAGACTGGCACAGAGGGGTATAGTGAGACACAGGCTGGCACAGAGGGGTATAGTGAGACACAGACTGGCACCGAGGGGTATAGTGAGACACAGACTGGCACAGAGGGGTATAGTGAGACACAGACTGGCACAGAGGGGTATAGTGACACAGACTGGCACAGAGGGGTATAGTGAGACACAGACTGGCACAGAGGGGTATAGTGACACAGACTGGCACAGAGGGGTATAGTGAGACAGACTGGTACAGAGGGGTATAGTGAGACACAGACTGGCACAGAGGGGTATAGTGAGACACAGACTGGCACAGAGGGGTATAGTGAGACACAGACTGGCACAGAGGGGTATAGTGAGACACAGACTGGCACAGAGGGGTATAGTGAGAGACAGACTGGCACAGAGGGGTATAGTGAGACACAGACTGGCACAGAGGGGTATAGAGAGACACAGACTGGCACAGAGGGGTATAGTGAGACACAGACTGGCACAGAGGGGTATAGTGAGACACAGACTGGCACAGAGGGGTATAGTGACAGACTGGCACAGAGGGGTATAGTGAGACACAGACTGGCACAGAGGGGTATAGTGAGACACAGGCTGGCACAGAGGGGTATAGTGAGACACAGGCTGGCACAGAGGGGTATAGTGAGACACAGGCTGGCACAGAGGGGTATAGTGAGAGACAGGCTGGCACAGAGGGGTATAGTGAGACACAGACAGGCACAGAGGGGTATAGTGACACAGACTGGCACAGAGGGGTATAGTGAGACACAGACTGGCACAGAGGGGTATAGTGAGAGACAGACTGGCACAGAGGGGTATAGTGAGACACAGACTGGCACAGAGGGGTATAGAGAGACACAGACTGGCACAGAGGGGTATAGTGAGACACAGACTGGCACAGAGGGGTATAGTGAGACACAGACTGGCACAGAGGGGTATAGTGAGACACAGACTGGCACAGAGGGGTATAGTGAGACACAGACTGGCACAGAGGGGTATAGTGAGACACAGACTGGCACAGAGGGGTATAGTGAGACACAGACTGGCACAGAGAGGTATAGTGAGACACAGACTGGCACAGAGGGGTATAGTGAGAGACAGACTGGCACAGAGGGGTATAGTGAGACACAGACTGGCACAGAGGGGTATAGAGAGACACAGACTGGCACAGAGGGGTATAGTGAGACACAGACTGGCACAGAGGGGTATAGTGAGACACAGACTGGCACAGAGGGGTATAGTGACAGACTGGCACAGAGGGGTATAGTGAGACACAGACTGGCACAGAGGGGTATAGTGAGACACAGACTGGCACAGAGGGGTATAGTGAGACACAGACTGGCACAGAGAGGTATAGTGAGACACAGACTGGCACAGAGGGGTATAGTGAGACACAGACTGGCACAGAGGGGTATAGTGAGACACAGACTGGCACAGAGGGGTATAGTGAGACACAGGCTGGCACAGAGGGGTATAGTGAGACAGACTGGCACAGAGGGGTATAGTGAGACAGACTGGCACAGAGGGGTATAGTGAGGCACAGACTGGCACAGAGGGGTATAGTGAGACACAGACTGGCACAGAGGGGTATGGTGGGACACAGACTGGCACAGAGGGGTATAGTGAGACACAGACTGGCACAGAGGGGTATAGTGAGACACAGACTGGCACAGAGAGGTATAGTGAGACACAGACTGGCACAGAGGGGTATAGTGAGACACAACTGGCACAGAGGGGTATAGTGAGACACAGACAGGCACAGAGGGGTATAGTGAGACACAGACTGGCACAGAGGGGTATAGTGAGACACAGACAGGCACAGAGGGGTATAGTGAGACACAGACTGGCACAGAGGGGTATAGTGAGACACAGACTGGCACAGAGGGGTATAGTGAGACACAGGCTGGCACAGAGGGTTATAGTGAGGCACAGACTGGCACAGAGGGGTATAGTGAGACACAGACTGGCACAGAGGGGTATAGTGAGACACAGACTGGCACAGAGGGGTATAGTGAGACACAGACTGGCACAGAGGGGCATAGTGAGACACAGACTGGCACAGAGGGGTATAGTGAGACACAGACTGGCACAGAGGGGTATGGTGAGACACAGACTGGCACAGAGGGGTATAGTGAGACACAGACTGGCACAGAGGGGTATAGTGAGACACAGACTGGCACAGAGGGGTATAGTGACAGACTGGCACAGAGGGGTATAGTGAGACACAGACTGGCACAGAGGGGTATAGTGAGACACAGACTGACATAGAGGGGTATAGTGAGACACAGACTGGCACAGAGGGGTATAGTGAGACACAGACTGGCACAGAGGGGTATAGTGAGACACAGACTGGCACAGAGGGGTATAGTGAGACACAGGCTGGCACAGAGGGGTATAGTGAGACAGACTGGCACAGAGGGGTATGGTGAGACACAGACTGGCACAGAGGGGTATAGTGAGACACAGACTGGCACAGAGGGGTATAGTGAGACACAGACTGGCACAGAGGGGTATGGTGAGACACAGACTGGCACAGAGGGGTATAGTGAGACACAGACTGGCACAGAGGGGTATAGTGAGACACAGACTGGCACAGAGGGGTATAGTGAGACACAGACTGGCACAGAGGGGTATAGTGAGACACAGACTGGCACAGAGGGGTATAGTGAGACACAGGCTGGCACAGAGGGGTATAGTGAGACAGACTGGCACAGAGGGGTATGGTGAGACACAGACTGGCACAGAGGGGTATAGTGAGACACAGACTGGCACAGAGGGGTATAGTGAGACACAGACTGGCACAGAGGGGTATAGTGAGACACAGACTGGCACAGAGGGGTATAGTGAGACACAGACTGGCACAGAGGGGTATAGTGAGACACAGACTGGCACAGAGGGGTATAGTGAGACACAGACTGGCACAGAGGGGTATAGTGAGACACAGACTGGCACAGAGGGGTATAGTGAGACACAGACTGGCACAGAGGGGTATAGTGAGACACAGACAGGCACATAGGGGTATAGTAAGACACAGACTGGCACAGAGGGGTATAGTAAGACACAGACTGGCACAGAGGGGTATAGTGAGACACAGACTGGCACAGAGGGGTATAGTGAGACACAGACTGGCACAGAGGGGTATAGTGAGACACAGACTGGCACAGAGGGGTATAGTGACACAGACTGGCACAGAGGGGTATAGTGACACAGACTGGCACAGAGGGGTATAGTGACACAGACTGGCACAGAGGCGTATAGTGAGACAGACTGGCACAGAGGGGTATAGTGAGACACAGACTGGCACAGAGGGGTATAGTGAGACACAGACTGGCACAGAGGGGTATAGTGAGACACAGACTGGCACAGAGGGGTATAGTGAGACACAGACTGGCACAGAGGGGTATAGTGAGACACAGACTGGCACAGAGGGGTATAGTGAGACACAGACTGGCACAGAGGGGTATAGTGAGACACAGACTGGCACAGAGGGGTATAGTGAGACACAGACTGGCACAGAGGGGTATAGTGAGACACAGACTGGCACAGAGGGGTATAGTGAGACACAGACTGGCACAGAGGGGTATAGTGAGACACAGACTGGCACAGAGGGGTATAGTGAGACACAGACTGGCACAGAGGGGTATAGTGAGACAGACTGGCACAGAGGGGTATAGTGAGACACAGACTGGCACAGAGGGGTATAGTGAGACACAGACTGGCACAGAGGGGTATAGTGAGACAGACTGGTACAGAGGGGTATAGTGAGACACAGACTGGCACAGAGGGGTATAGTGAGACACAGACTGGCACAGAGGGGTATAGTGAGACACAGACTGGCACAGAGGGGTATAGTGACAGACTGGCACAGAGGGGTATAGTGAGACACAGACTGGCACAGAGGGGTATAGTGAGACACAGACTGGCACAGAGGGGTATAGTGAGACACAGACTGGCACAGAGGGGTATAGAGAGACACAGACTGGCACAGAGGGGTATAGTGAGACACAGACTGGCACAGAGGGGTATAGTGAGACAGACTGGCACAGAGGGGTATAGTGAGACACAGACTGGCACAGAGGGGTATAGTGAGACACAGACTGGCACAGAGGGGTATAGTGAGACACAGACTGGCACAGAGGGGTATAGTGAGACACAGACTGGCACAGAGGGGTATAGTGAGACACAGACTGGCACAGAGGGGTATAGTGAGACACAGACTGGCACAGAGGGGTATAGTGAGACACAGACTGGCACAGAGGGGTATAGTGAGACACAGACTGGCACAGAGGGGTATAGTGAGACACAGACTGGCACAGAGGGGTATAGTGAGACACAGACTGGCACAGAGGGGTATAGTGACAGACTGGCACAGAGGGGTATAGTGAGACACAGACTGGCACAGAGGGGTATAGTGAGACACAGACTGGCACAGAGGGGTATAGTGAGACACAGACTGGCACAGAGGGGTATAGTGAGACACAGACGGGCACAGAGGGGTATAGTGAGACACAGACTGGCACAGAGGGGTATAGTGACACAGACTGGCACAGAGGGGTATAGTGAGACACAGACTGGCACAGAGGGGTATAGTGAGACACATACTGGCACAGAGGGGTATAGTGAGACACAGACTGGCACAGAGGGGTATAGTGAGACACAGACTGGCACAGAGGGGTATAGTGAGACAGACTGGCACAGAGGGGTATAGTGAGACACAGACTGGCACAGAGGGGTATAGTGAGACACAGACTGGCACAGAGGGGTATAGTGAGACACAGACTGGCACAGAGGGGTATAGTGAGACACAGACTGGCACAGAGGGGTATAGTGAGACACAGACTGGCACAGAGGGGTATAGTGAGACACAGACTGGCACAGAGGGGTATAGTGAGACACAGACTGGCACAGAGGGGTATAGTGAGACACAAACTGGCACAGAGGGGTATGGTGAGACACAGACTGGCACAGAGGGGTATAGTGAGACACAGACTGGCACAGAGGGGTATAGTGAGACACAGACTGGCACAGAGGGGTATAGTGAGACACAGACTGGCACAGAGGGGTATAGTGAGACACAGACTGGCACAGAGGGGTATAGTGAGACACAGACTGGCACAGAGGGGTATAGTGAGACACAGACTGGCACAGAGGGGTATAGTGACACAGACTGGCACAGAGGGGTATAGTGAGACACAGACTGGCACAGAGGGGTATAGTGAGACACAGACTGGCACAGAGGGGTATAGTGAGACACAGACTGGCACAGAGGGGTATAGTGAGACACAGACTGGCACAGAGGGGTATAGTGAGACACAGACTGGCACAGAGGCGTATAGTGAGACACAGACTGGCACAGAGGGGTATAGTGAGACACAGACTGGCACAGAGAGGTATAGTGAGACACAGACTGGCACAGAGGGGTATAGTGAGACACAGACTGGCACAGAGGGGTATAGTGAGACACAGGCTGGCACAGAGGGGTATAGTGAGACACAGACTGGCACAGAGGGGTATAGTGAGACACAGACTGGCACAGAGGGGTATAGTGAGACACAGACTGGCACAGAGGGGTATAGTGAGACACAGACTGGCAGAGGGGTATAGTGAGACACAGACTGGCAGAGGGGTATAGTGAGACACAGACTGGCAGAGGGGTATAGTGAGACACAGACTAGCAGAGGGGTATAGTGAGACACAGACAGGCACAGAGGGGTATAGTGAGACACAGACTGGCACAGAGGGGTATAGTGAGACACAGACTGGCACAGAGGGGTATAGTGAGACACAGACTGGCACAGAGGGGTATAGTGAGACACAGACTGGCACAGAGGGGTATAGTGAACACAGACTGGCACAGAGGGGTATAGTGAGACACAGACTGGCACAGAGGGGTATAGTGAGACACAGACTGGCACAGAGGGGTATAGTGAGACAGACTGGCACAGAGGGGTATAGTGAGACACAGACTGGCACAGAGGGGTATAGTGAGACAGACTGGCACAGAGGGGTATAGTGAGACACAGACTGGCACAGAGGGGTATGGTGAGACACAGACTGGCACAGAGGGGTATAGTGAGACACAGACTGGCACAGAGGGGTATAGTGAGACACAGACTGGCACAGAGGGGTATAGTGAGACACAGACTGGCACAGAGGGGTATAGTGAGACACAGACTGGCACAGAGGGGTATAGTGAGACAGACTGGCACAGAGGGGTATAGTGAGACAGACTGGCACAGAGGGGTATAGTGAGACACAGACTGGCACAGAGGGGTATGGTGAGACACAGACTGGCACAGAGGGGTATAGTGAGACACAGACTGGCACAGAGGGGTATAGTGAGACACAGACTGGCACAGAGGGGTATAGTGAGACACAGACTGGCACAGAGGGGTATAGTGAGACACAGACTGGCACAGAGGGGTATAGTGAGACACAGACTGGCAGAGGGGTATAGTGAGACACAGACTGGCACAGAGGGGTATAGTGAGACACAGACTGGCAGAGGGGTATAGTGAGACAGACCGGCACTGATTAAAAGGTACACACAGGATACACACACACACACACACACACACACACACACACACACACACACACACACACAGGATACACACACACACACACACACACACACACACACACACACACTGGATACACACACACTCACACAGGATACACACACACACAGGATACACACACACACACACACAGGATACACACACACACAGGATACACACACACAGGATACACACACACACACACACACACACACAGGATACACACACACACAGGATACACACACACACAGGATACACACACACAGGATACACACACGATACACACGCACCCACACACACACACTCTGATGCCCTGACTCACCCGTCATTGTTGAGGTCAGCCAGAGCGATGGCGCTGCCAAAGTAGGATCCGACCTGCTGCCCGCTCAGCATCTGTCTGAGCTCCATACTCTCTGCCACCATGGCCAGCAAGTACACGGCCCCCCTGTGCTCCCAGCGAGGGGCCCCCGATACCACTGTAACCTGCTGCTTATCTAGGACCCCCGGGCCAACCTGAACTGTGTACCCTGCGGGCACAGAACGGGCACGGGAGGGTAAGAGAGAGGCGAGACAGTGAGCACAGGGGGGCGAGAGAGGAAGGGGAGAGAGGGGAGGGGAGGGAGAGAGGGGAGGGGAGGGAGAGAGGGAGGGGAGAGAGATGGAAAGAGGGGATAGAGAGGGGGGGCGGGAGAGGCGGAGAGATAGAAAGAGAGCGGGAGAGAGTGAGGAGGGGAGAGAGAGCAGCGGAGGGGAGAGAGAGCAGCAGAGGGGATGAGAGAGCGGCAGAAGGGGAGAGTCGGGAGAGAGAGGGGGAGGGAGAGTGAGAGGGGCGAGAGTGAGAGGGGCGAGAGTCAGGGGAGTATTGTGTGTGTGTGTGTGTGTGTGTGTGTGTGTGTCAGTGTTACCTATATAAATAAGCAGTGAGGGCGTGTGTGTCTTTGTGTCACCTATATAAATAAGCAGTGTGTGTGTCATTTTGTCACCTATATAAATAAGCAGTGTGTGTCATTTTGTCACCTATATAAATAAGCAGTGTTGCTTGTTGCGTTACCTATATAAATATGAAGTGTGTGTGCCATTTAGTTACATATATACTGTAAATAAGCAGTGGGTGTGTGTGTCATTGCGTTACCTATATAAATAAGCAGTGTGTGTGTCATTGTGTTACTTATATAAATAAGCAGTGTGTCATTGCGTAACCTATATAATATAGTAGTGTGTGTGTCATTGCGTTACCTATATAATATAGTAGTGTGTGTGTGTCATTGCGTTACCTATATAAATAAGCAGTGTGTGTGTGTGTCATTGCGTTACCTATATAAATAAGCAGTGTGTGTGTCATTGTGTTACTTATATAAATAAGCAGAGTATGTGTCATTGTGTTACCTATATAATTTAGTAGTGTGTGTGTCATTGCGTTACCTATATAAATAAGCAGTGTGTGTGTGTGTGTGTGTGTGTGTGTGTCATTGCGTTACCTATATAAATAAACAGTGTGTGTGTGTGTCATTGCGTTACCTATATAAATAAGCAGTGTGGCAGTTTGTGTCACCTATATAAATGCTGCGTTACCTATATAAATAAGCAGTGTGTGTGTGTGTGTCAGTGTGTTACCTATATAAATAAGCAGTGTGTGTGTCATTGTGTTACCTATATAAATAAGCAGTGTTGCTTGTTGCGTCACCTATATAAATAAGCTGTGTGTGTGTCATTGTGTGTCACCTATATAATATAGTAGTGTGTGTGTCATTGTGTTACTTATATAAATAAGCAGTGGGTGTGTCATTGCGTTACCTATATAATATAGTAGTGTGTGTGTCATTGTGTTACCTATATAAATTAACAGCGTGTGTGTCATTGCGTTACCTATATGAATAAGCAGTGTGTGTGTCATTTTGTGTCACCTATATAATACAGTAGCGCGTGTGTAATTTTGCGTCACTTATATAAATGTTGCGTTACCTATATAAATAAGCAGTGTGTGTGTCATTGTGTTACCTATATAAATAAGCAGTGTGTGTGTCATTGTGTTACCTATATAAATAAGCAGTGTGTGTGTAATTGTGTTACCTATATAAATGTTGTGTTGGTTCGCGTTTGGGTACGACATTTCTCGCAGGTCCCAGCTCGTCTCTCTCTGTAGGACATAATCCGTACCTGAAACACAACACAACACTGAGGCGGGTTTACGCACACACACACACACACACACACACACTTCACAAAACATATATATACATATACACACACACACACACACACCATTCACAAAACATATATATTCATATATACACACACACACACACACACACACACACACACACACACACACACACACACACACACACACACCATTCACAAATCATATATAGACAGAATATTTAATATGTATCAACGTTTTCCCGGCACTACATTGGCTGCCCAGCCTTCCGGGCGTTTGTCCAAGGCCCTCACGTCTCTCTAACCGGCATCTTCATCACGGACATAGGGGGGCACCGAGCCGGCCTCTTATCTGCATGCAGGAGGTCCTTGGGAGTACGGTCACCATCCATTCTCCCGAGACACCGCAGACGCCGTTGACCAAGATACCTGGCACCTTCGCCCACTCAAGGACCTTTTGTGTTCGGAACTTGGTCTCGCCAAGAGAGTCCACGGATGGGACGTTGTGTAGGCTGCGAATATGGAAGCGGACAGATCTCAGATACAGATGTTGACAAGCCTCCGGGTTCTCGGTGCTGGGCAAACCTGAGGTCCAGATCCCAGATCCAGCCAGAAATTCTCTGGGGGGGGGGTGGGTGGAGTGAATGTGACCGGACACAGGCGGCCACGGATTTTACTGCGTTTTGCTTTCCTTCTTTACACTGCTTTCAGTGTTGACTATTATTCAATGTTCTGTTGCATCATTTACTCTTGACTGTTGCGGTCTTCCCAATGGGGATGTGCTGCTTGGCTTCTGAAGGTCTTTCCAATGCGGATGTGCTGCTTGGCTTCTGAAGGTCTTCCCAATGCAGATGTGTGCCTTGGCTTCTGAAGGTCTTCCCAATGCGGATGTGTAGCTTGGCTTCTGAAGGTCTTCCCAATGCGGATGTGCTGCTTGGCCTTTGAAGGTCTTCCCAATGCGGATGTGCAGCTTGGCCTCTGAAGGTCTTCCCAATGCGGATGTGCAGCTTGGCCTCTGAAGGTCTTCCCAATGCGGATGTGCAGCTTGGCTTCTGACGGTCTTCCCAATGCGGATGTGCAGCTTGGCTTCTGAAGGTCTTCCCAATGCGGATGTGTAGCTTGGCTTCTGAAGGTCTTCCCAATGCGGATGTGCTGCTTGGCCTCTGAAGGTCTTCCCAATGCGGATGTGTGCCTTGGCTTCTGAAGGTCTTCCCAATGCGGATGTGCTGCTTGGCTTCTGAAGGTCTTCCCAATGCGGATGTGTGCCTTGGCTTCTGAAGGTCTTCCCAATGGGGATGTGCTGCTTGGCCTCTGAAGGTCTTCCCAATGCGGATGTGTGCCTTGGCTTCTGAAGGTCTTCCCAATGGGGATGTGCAGCTTGGCTTCTGAAGGTGTTCCCAATGCGGATGTGCTGCTTGGCTTCTGAAGGTCTTCCCAATGCAGAGGTGCAGTTTTGCTTCTGAAGGTCTTCCCAATGCGGATGTGCTGCTTGGCTTCTGAAGGTCTTCCCAATGCGGATATGTGGCTTGGCCTCTGAAGGTCTTCCCAATGCGGATGTGCTGCTTGGCCTCTGAAGGTCTTCCCAATGCGGATGTGCTGCTTGGCTTCTGAAGGTCTTCCCAATGCGGATGTGCTGCTTGGCTTCTGAAGGTCTTCCCAATGCGGATATGTGGCTTGGCCTCTGAAGGTCTTTCCAATGCGGATGTGCTGCTTGGCCTCTGAAGGTCTTCCCAATGCAGATGTGTAGCTTGGCTTCTGAAGGTTTTCCCAATGCGGATGTGTAGCTTGTCTTCTGAAGCTCTTCCCAATGCGGATGTGTGGCTTGGCCTCTGAAGGTCTTCCCAATGCAGATGTGCAGCTTGGCTTCTGAAGGTCTTCCCAATGCGGATGTGCAATTTGGCTTCTGAAGGTCTTCCCAATGGGGATGTGCTGCTTGGCTTCTGAAGGTCTTCCCAATGGGGATGTGCTGCTTGGCTTCTGAAGGTCTTCCCAATGCGGATGTGTGGCTTGGCTTCTGAAGGTCTTCCCAATGGGGATGTGCAGCTTGGCTTCTGAAGGTCTTCCCAATGCGGATGTGCTGCTTGGCCTCTGAAGGTCTTCCCAATGCGGATGTGCTGCTTGGCCTCTGAAGGTCTTCCCAATGCGGATGTGCTGCTTGGCCTCTGAAGGTCTTCCCAATGCGGATGTGTGGCTTGGCCTCTGAAGGTCTTCCCAATGCGGATGTGCAGCTTGGCCTCTGAAGGTCTTCCCAATGCGGATGTGCAATTTGGCTTCTGACGGTCTTCCCAATGGGGATGTGCTGCTTGGCTTCTGAAGGTCTTCCCAATGCGGATGTGTGGCTTGGCTTCTGAAGGTCTTCCCAATGCGGATGTGTGGCTTGGCTTCTGAAGGTCTTCCCAATGCGGATGTGTGGCTTGGCTTCTGAAGGTCTTCCCAATGCGGATGTGTGGCTTGGCTTCTGAAGGTCTTCCCAATGGGGATGTGCAGCTTGGCTTCTGAAGGTCTTCCCAATGCGGATGTGCTGCTTGGCCTCTGAAGGTCTACCCAATGCGGATGTGCTGCTTGGCCTCTGAAGGTCTTCCCAATGCGGATGCGTGGCTTGGCCTCTGAAGGTCTTCCCAATGCGGATGTGCAGCTTGGCCTCTGAAGGTCTTCCCAATGCGGATGTGCAGCTTGGCTTCTGAAGACTGATGATCAGAGACCGTTAAGCCCAGGTAGGTGAATTTGTTCATATCTAACACATTGTCACCTCCGGTGATGACTGGTGGAGTATTAATACCCTGCGCTATGATGTGGCTTTTATTCATGCTCGCCGTACGATTGAACTCTTGGCCGCCAAGTGAGGAGACGTCTGATCCTTCGAGTGTGAGAAAATCGAGGCCGCGTGGTCAGCAAATTTTAGTCCAGAAATTTAAACTGAGTGCAATATGGTCTTCACCATCAGATTTTCAGTAAAGCTCGATGAGGGGGACGGCCAACTCTAGTCTTCAAGGGCCACCAACAGGTCAGCTTTTCAGGATATCCCTGCTTCAGCACTTGCGGCTCAATCAGTGGCTCCGTCAGGGTCATAGGTCAAGGCAGGCGGCAGAGGATCGGAGTCGGGGAGAAGGGGGGTGGGGGGGTCAGAGGTCAAGGCTGGGTGCAAACAGGAACAAGCTGGAGACTACCAGGAACAAACACAAAACCACGTTCTGGCAACTTCCTGCATCCTCAGTATGGGCGGAAGTGAAAGCATCCTTTGCCAGTATGTAAGATGGCCCCCGTATCTTCAGTGTGGGGCGCAGACCGCACCATAGCCTCCTGCATACCAACGGTGGAGCTACAGGCGCCGAAACCAAACTCTGACTCTGGGTATTTTCGATCCGTACAACACGGGGGGGGGGGAGGAGGGAAGTCTTTTAGACTGTGCTCAAAAGTGATATATCACTACCATTATTCCGGTGTATTCTATCCCCTTTGTTCTGATACCGTGTTACAATGCTGGCATCACGCATGTCTTGCATTGCTGCTCCTTGTCTCCAGCAGGAGAGAGATTTCCTTAGCTCACATTTGGGCTGACAGAAGGAGAGCAGAGAAGCCTGCACACAGACACTGTCGTGAGCACAAAGGCTGTGCTGTGATCAAAACACCTAGAGACCTACATTTCCTGGACACGGAGGCCCCAGGAACCTGCCAGCAACTGACATGGAGGGCCACCTGCTTAAGGTACCTCCTGAGACTTTGGGGTGATAGGCTGGTAATGGGACTATCCCTCCAGCCCTGCAGATAGGGTCTGGGGAAGTAAGTCACCCCTTACACAGGGGTAGGGGGTTTGTTATTTTGTTGTATGTTTTGCCCGGATAAAGGAATATGCTCAACAAAGCCAAGATATAATCACCCAAATCGGTCTGCGTTATATGTACCTCTGCGCACGTCTCTTACACTGCCCCCTATGGAAGGCTTTAATGGAGCTGTTTTCCTTAACGTTCCTGTGATGTTTCCAGTGACAGATGCAGATAGCAATAGTGCAGGGGCGCCCAAACTTTTTTTGCTGCGCCCCCCCCACACCCCTCCCCAGTGCCTGCTCTCCTCCTCGGTGCGTGCGCCCCCTCCTTACTTCGCGCGGCGTCCCGCAGCGTCCTGGAGCCGACTGAACCTCAGTAAGTAGGAGGTTGCAGAGGGCCTCGCGCGGTGCCCCAGCATTTAATTTAAATGCCATGGGGGGGGGGGGCGGGGGGAAGAGCGAGGGACATCTGCAACTGCCCGCGCCTTCCCCCCCAAAAAATCTTGCGCCCCCCCCCCAGTTTGCGCACCGCTGTATTAGTGCATAAACCACAGCAGCGTCGTGATTTTTTGGCTGAAGTTCGCCTCGGTTTGTACGTATATCTTTATTTATATATATTTATATAGTGCCCACAGTGTGCTCGGCTCTTTGCAAAAGAGTCTGCACGGTATAGGAAATTATAATACAATAAGTCAGACAATAGGAGAGGAAATCCCTGCCCCGCAGAGCTGACACTCTAACTGGTATGTTGGGAGACTTGCAGAGACAGCAGGTGAGGGAATAAGTGCAGTAGATGGCAGTGCCTGGCCTTGATGGTGGGTAGGTGCCGTAGATGGCAGTGCCTGGCCTTGATGGTGGGTAGGTGCAGTAGATGGCAGTGCCTGGCCTTGATGGTGGGTAGGTGCCATAGATGGCAGTGCCTGGCCTTGATGGTGGGTAGGTGCCATAGATGGCAGTGCCTGGCCTTGATGGTGGGTAGGTGCCATAGATGGCAGTGCCTGGCCTTGATGGTGGGTAGATGCCATAGATGGCAGTGCCTGGCCTTGATGGTGGGTACTTGTAGTAGATGGCAGTGCTTGGCCACAATGGTTGGTAGGAGTGACTGTGGGTGTGGACAGCAGCCATGCGTCAGGGCTATTGAAACGCTTAATGTAAGAGGTGGGTTTTAAGGTATGACTTAAATGTGGGGAGAGAAGGTGCACAGGTAAGGGGCAGTGAGGGGGAAAGGTTTAAGGCGAGAGAGAGTAGAGGTGAAAGGGGCGGAAAGGAGACAGTTATGGGCAGAGCGCAGGACACGAGCGGGGGCATAAGATGTTTGGTCTGCGGAGCTCCTTTTGTATGGAACGCAGTTTGTTGTGCCTCGAGAAGTGGCGTCATTTCATGTAAGAACGCCTCACACCAGCCTTGGGTTTGTATGGGTTTTCATGCCGTACATTGAGCCAGTTGTGTGATAGATCGTTGCATTCCGACGTCTTGCATGAGGAGAACTCAGCAACAGCGTCTTCTGAGCTTTCTCGTGATTACATGTACAGGTTGTGTTAATACAGAGAATGTCTTTATGCCTGGCACTGAAAGATGTCTTCCTCTGTAAACGGGTTTTGCCGGCGAGTGTCACAGTCCGAGAGTCATGAGGATGTTGTTGGCATTGGCCGTCTGATCATTGGCCGTCTGGTCATGATGAAGTCAAGCGGGCGACAGTGGCCAGATCTTGGGCGTCTCCACGACATTGGGTGGTAATGCTTTAGTTCGAAAGAGTTGGCAATACTCAGGACACGACAAGTGGAGGACTCTTGTAACCTCTGTTCAATTTCGTTCGTGCTTCTCGCGTTACAAGGACCACGGAAGATTGGAACCGTCTTCTCTGGCAGCATCAACCTCGCGGTTATGTCTTGGAGGAGATATAGTTAGTCCTCGCTTATCCGCCGTCGGATAACGGACAGTCGGATATGCAGTTCCGACGTCGGATAATGCGTTCGACGGAAAGCGTACCGTTGTATTCCGAGGACCACCTGTATAGGCCTTCAGTGTTGGGTATCATAATAATAATGACTTCGTCATATAATTGATCTTTACCATGCGAGGTTGAGTACAATGTTGGAGGGTATTTGTGTTAGAATACCCTGTGGATGATTTGGAAGGGATTTCAACCACTTTAAGAAAGGTTTTCTTGGTGGCAAACTCAGCACAACTTTCCTCGACTGGATTCCAAGAGGGATTGGAAGACCAAGACACCCAAAAGTAAGATGGGAGGACGGGATGAGGGAATGTGTGGGAGCGACGTGGAGAAGAGAGGCTGTAACTGCAGGACCTGGGAGATCACTGGGGAGGCTTCATCCAGCAGTGGGGAGACACGGGCTGGAGAGGATGGGATGAGGGAATGTGTGGGAGCGACGTGGAGAAGAGAGGCTGTAACCGCAGGACCTGGGAGGTCACTGGGGAGGCTTCATCCAGCACTGGGGAGACACGGGCTGGAGAGGATGGGAGGACGGAATGTGTGGGAGCGACGTGGAGAAGAGAGGCTGCAACCGCAGGACCTGGGGGATCACTGGGGAGGCTTCATCCAGCAGTGGGGAGACATGGGCTGGAGAGGATGGGATGAGGGAATGTGTGGGAGCGACGTGGAGAAGAGAGGCTGTAACCGCAGAACCTGGGAGATCACTGGGGAGGCTTCATCCAGCAGTGGGGAGACACGGGCTGGGGAGGATGGGATGAGGGATTGTGTGGGAGCGACGTGGAGAAGAGAGGCTGTAACCGCAGGACCTGGGGGATCACTGGGAAGGCTTCATCCAGCAGTGGGGAGACACAGGCTGGAGAGGATGGGAGGACGGAATGTGTGGGAGCGACGTGGAGAAGAGAGGCTGTAACTGCAGGACCTGGGAGATCACTGGGGAGGCTTCATCCAGCAGTGGGGAGACACGGGCTGAAGAAGAAGAGATACGCGCACACACACGTATATCTATACGGTAAAATCCATACAACACGAAGGCTGGCATTTATATGAAGCAATAAGGCCCCTCACCCTGCCAGTCGTACGCCCCCGGGGCCCCGAAGTAGAGCATGTTTCTGGTAAAGCCCCCGCTGATGCCGAGCTGGCACATGCCGGTGCGCTCGTGGTCGGTGTTGGAGTTGCACAGCTCGTTGTGATAAGTCTGCCAGTCGTCGGCGTTATTAAACGTCAGGTCGTTTCCGCGGACGTAGCACTTTCCGATCATCCGGCGCTGGTCCTCCAGGCCTGACCACTGCACCGCAGTGTACCTGTGAGCGCAGACCTGGCGAGAGAGGCGGGACAGAGTCTCAATGCCACTTCTGCCAGTGCCCCAGCATGGTCTGCTCTTATATACACACAGTGCCAATCCCAGCATGCTCTGCTCTTATATACACACAGTGCCAATCCCAGCATGCTCTGCTCTTATATACACACAGTGCCAATCCCAGCATGCTCTGCTCTTATACACTGTGCCAATCCCAGCATGCTCTGCTCTTATACACTGTGCCAATCCCAGCATGCTCTGCTCTTATACACTGTGCCAATCCCAGCATGCTCTGCTCTTATACACTGTGCCAATCCCAGCATGCTCTGCTCTTATACTGTGCCAATCCCAGCATGCTCTGCTCTTATACACTGTGCCAATCCCAGCATGCTCTGCTCTTATACACTGTGCCAATCCCAGCATGCTCTGCTCTTATACACTGTGCCAATCCCAGCATGCTCTGCTCTTATACACTGTGCCAATCCCAGCATGCTCTGCTCTTATACACTGTGCCAATCCCAGCATGCTCTGCTCTTATATACACACAGTGCCAATCCCAGCATGCTCTGCTCATATACACTGTGCCAATCCCAGCATGCTCTGCTCATATACACTGTGCCAATCCCAGCATGCTCTGCTCATATACACTGTGCCAATCCCAGCATGCTCTGCTCTTATATACACTGTGCCAATCCCAGCATGCTCTGCTCTTATATACTGTGCCAATCCCAGCATGCTCTGCTCTTATACACTGTGCCAATCCCAGCATGCTCTGCTCTTATACACTGTGCCAATCCCAGCATGCTCTGCTCTTATACTGTGCCAATCCCAGCATGCTCTGCTCTTATATACACACAGTGCCAATCCCAGCATGCTCTGCTCTTATATATACTGTGCCAATCCCAGCATGCTCTGCTCTTATATACACACAGTGCCAATCCCAGCATGCTCTGCTCTTATACACTGTGCCAATCCCAGCATGCTCTGCTCTTATACACTGTGCCAATCCCAGCATGCTCTGCTCTTATACTGTGCCAATCCCAGCATGCTCTGCTCTTATATACACTGTGCCAATCCCAGCATGCTCTGCTCTTATACACTGTGCCAATCCCAGCATGCTCTGCTCTTATACACTGTGCCAATCCCAGCATGCTCTGCTCTTATACACTGTGCCAATCCCAGCATGCTCTGCTCTTATACACTGTGCCAATCCCAGCATGCTCTGCTCTTATACACTGTGCCAATCCCAGCATGCTCTGCTCTTATATACACTGTGCCAATCCCAGCATGCTCTGCTCTTATACACTGTGCCAATCCCAGCATGCTCTGCTCTTATACACTGTGCCAATCCCAGCATGCTCTGCTCTTATACACTGTGCCAATCCCAGCATGCTCTGCTCTTATACACTGTGCCAATCCCAGCATGCTCTGCTCTTATACTGTGCCAATCCCAGCATGCTCTGCTCTTATATACACACAGTGCCACTCCCAGCATGCTCTGCTCTTATACTGTGCCAATCCCAGCATGCTCTGCTCTTATACACTGTGCCAATCCCAGCATGCTCTGCTCTTATATACACTGTGCCAATCCCAGCATGCTCTGCTCTTATATACACTGTGCCAATCCCAGCATGCTCTGCTCTTATATACACACTGTGCCAATCCCAGCATGCTCTGCTCTTATATACACTGTGCCAATCCCAGCATGCTCTGCTCTTATACACTGTGCCAATCCCAGCATGCTCTGCTCTTATATACACTGTGCCAATCCCAGCATGCTCTGCTCTTATATACACTGTGCCAATCCCAGCATGCTCTGCTCTTATATACACACAGTGCCAATCCCAGAATGCTCTGCTCTTATACACACTGTGCCAATCCCAGCATGCTCTGCTCTTATACACTGTGCCAATCCCAGCATGCTCTGCTCTTATATACACACAGTGCCAATCCCAGCATGCTCTGCTCTTATATACACACAGTGCCAATCCCAGCATGCTCTGCTCTTATACACTGTGCAAATCCCAGCATGCTCTGCTCTTATACACTGTGCCAATCCCAGCATGCTCTGCTCTTATACACTGTGCCAATCCCAGCATGCTCTGCTCTTATACTGTGCCAATCCCAGCATGCTCTGCTCTTATACACTGTGCCAATCCCAGCATGCTCTGCTCTTATACACTGTGCCAATCCCAGCATGCTCTGCTCTTATACACTGTGCCAATCCCAGCATGCTCTGCTTTTATATCCACACTGTGCCAATCCCAGCATGCTCTGCTCTTATACACTGTGCCAATCCCAGCATGCTCTGCTCCAATACATCACCCTCCTCTCCCTCCCAGATATCCCAGCATGCTCTGCTCACCAGGACTCTGCCTCCGGGTCCCGGTGACTCCACTCTCTGTGACTCCACGGTGACACCCAGCCACATGTTCTCGATAATGTTATTTTGAGGGTCACCTGGTGAGAGCACAATGATAAAACACATGTCAATTACAGGGACGTGTTTAATGGGTTAAAGGGTCAGTCCCACATAGGGGCAAAGTGACCCAATGACAGGGACGTGTTTAATGGGTTAAAGGGACAGTCCCACGTAGGGGCAAAGTGACCCAATGACAGGGACGTGTTTAATGGGTTAAAGGGTCAGTCCCACGTAGGGGCAAAGTGACCTAATGACAGGGACGTGTTTAATGGGTTAAAGGGTCAGTGCCACATAGGGGCAAAGTGACCTAATGACAGGGACGTGTTTAATGGGTTAAAGGGTCAGTCCCACGTAGGGGCAAAGTGACCCAATGACAGGGACGTGTTTAATGGGTTAAAGGGTCAGTCCCACGTAGGGGCAAAGTGACCCAATGACAGGGACGTGTTTAATGGGTTAAAGGGTCAGTCCCACGTAGGGGCAAAGTGACCCAATGACAGGGACGTGTGTAATGGGTTAAAGGGTCAGTCCCACGTAGGGGCAAAGTGACCCAATGACAGGGACATGTTTAATGGGTTAAAGGGTCAGTCCCACGTAGGGGCAAAGTGACCCAATGACAGGGACGTGTTTAATGGGTTAAAGGGTCAGTCCCACGTAGGGGCAAAGTGACCTAATGACAGGGACGTGTTTAATGGGTTAAAGGGTCAGTCCCACGTAGGGGCAGAGTGCCCTAATGACAGGGACTTGTGTAATGGGTTAAAGGGTCAGTCCCACGTAGGGGCAGAGTGCCCTAATGACAGGGACGTGTGTAATGGGTTAAAGGGTCAGTCCCACGTAGGGGTAAAGTGACCTAATGACAGGGACGTGTTTAATGGGATAAAGGGTCAGTCCCACGTAGGAGCAAAGTGACCTAATGACAGGGACGTGTTTAATGGGTTCAAGGGTCAGTCCCAATAGGGACAAAGTGACCTAATGACAGGGACGTGTTTAATGGGTTAAAGGGTCAGTCCCAGTAGGGGCAAAGTGACCTAATGACAGGGACGTGTTTAATGGGTTAAAGGGTCTGTCCCACGTAGGAGCAAAGTGACCCAATGACAGGGATGTGTTTAATGGGTTAAAGGGTCAGTGCCATGTAGGGGCAAAGTGACCTAATGACGGGGACGTGTTTAATGGATTAAAGGGTCAGTCCCACGTAGGGGCAAAGTGGCCTAATGACCGGGACGTGTTTAATGGGTTAAAGGGTCAGTCCCACGTAGGGGCAAAGTGACCTAATGACAGGGACGTGTTTAATGGGTTAAAGGGTCAGTCCCACGTAGGGGCAAAGTGAACTAATGACAGGGACGTGTTTAATGGGTTAAAGGGTCAGTCCTACGTAGGGGCAAAGTGACCTAATGACAGGGACGTGTTTAATGGGTTAAAGGGTCAGTACCACGTAGGGGCAAAGTGACCTAATGACAGGGACGTGTTTAATGGGTTAAAGGGTCAGTCCCACGTAGGGGCAAAGTGACCTAATGACAGGGACGTGTTTAATGGGTTAAAGGGTCAGTCCCACGTAGGGGCAAAGTGACCTAATGACAGGGACGTGTTTAATGGGTTAAAGGGTCAGTCCCACGTAGGGGCAAAGTGACCTAATGACAGGGACGTGTTTAATGGGTTAAAGGGTCAGTCCCACGTAGGGGCAAAGTGACCTAATGACAGCGACGTGTTTAATGGGTTAAAGGGTCAGTCCCACGTAGGGGGAAAGTGACCGAATGACAGGGACGTGGTTAATGGGTTAAAGGGACAGTCCCACGTAGGGGCAAAGTGACCTAATGACAGGGACGTGTTTAATGGGTTAAAGGGTCAGTCCCACGTAGGGGCAGAGTGACCTAATGACAGGGACGTCTTTAATGGGTTAAAGGGTCGGTCTCACGTAGGGGCAGAGTGCCCTAATGACAGGGACTTGTGTAATGGGTTAAATGGTCAGTCCCACGTAGGGGCAGAGTGACCTAATGACAGGGACGTGTGTAATGGGTTAAAGGGTCAGTCCCACGTAGGGGCAAAGTGACCTAATGACAGGGACGTGTTTAATGGGTTAAAGGGTCAGTCTCACGTAGGGGTAAAGTGACCTAATGACAGGGACGTGTTTAATGGGATAAAGGGTCAGTCCCACGTAGGAGCAAAGTGACCTAATGACAGGGACGTGTTTAATGGGTTCAAGGGTCAGTCCCAATAGGGACAAAGTGACCTAATAACAGGGACGTGTTTAATGGGTTAAAGGGTCAGTCCCAGTAGGGGCAAAGTGACCTAATGACAGGGACGTGTTTAATGGGTTAAAGGGTCTGTCCCACGTAGGAGCAAAGTGACCTAATGACAGGGATGTGTTTAATGGGTTAAAGGGTCAGTGCCACGTAGGGGCAAAGTGACCTAATGACGGGGACGTGTTTAATGGATTAAAGGGTCAGTCCCACGTAGGGGCAAAGTGGCCTAATGACGGGGACGTGTTTAATGGGTTAAAGGGTCAGTCCCACGTAGGGGCAAAGTGAACTAATGACAGGGACGTGTTTAATGGGTTAAAGGGTCAGTCCCACGTAGGGGCAAAGTGACCTAATGACAGGGACGTGTTTAATGGGTTAAAGGGTCAGTCCCATGTAGGGGCAAAGTGACCTAATGACAGGGACGTGTTTAATGGGTTAAAGGGTCAGTCCCACGTAAAGGGGCAAAGTGACCTAATGACAGGGACGTGTTTAATGGGTTAAAGGGTCAGTCCCACGTAGGGGCAAAGTGACCTAATGACAGGGACGTGTTTAATGGGTTAAAGGGTCAGTCCCACGTAGGGGCAAAGTGACCTAATGACAGGGACGTGTTTAATGGGTTAAAGGGTCAGTCCCATGTAGGGGCAAAGTGACCTACAGGAGACAATGTGTCTACTTCACTGACATTATCTTCCTTAAGTCAATGTAACCAGACTAAAAGCAAAGATTTGGATGTTTTTCGTATTTTTGACACTGAAAGAGTTTTATCTGGGCCTCTAAACTTCTAAACTTCAAATACAATATCTGCTGATATATATATATATAAATGAAAATTTACACATACATACATATATATCCTTTCAAGTGTCGGCACCTCTCCCCTCCCCCCCCCCTCCCCCCGGGAGGGACCGCAGCTGAGCAGGAGGTGCAGAGCCAGGAAACCCACTCAGAGATAGCGGGTTGATGCTGCAACTCTGGTTGCAAGTCAGACCCTGTAAGCACATGGGGCTGCGCACGGACTCACTTTCTTGCTCGATGGACACCCGGCGACAGTCGGAGGTAGAGGCGGTGAACGGGCAGGCGTAGAGAGCGCCCGTTATATTAGCATTCACGCCGGCGGGGGCGACGTCTTGTGGGGCGCCTGACAGAAGTCTGCGGAGGAGAGGGGGTTATATGTATATACGCAGAGCGATATAATAACACGCAGAGATATAATAACACGCAGAGATATAATAACACGCAGAGATATAATAACACGCAGAGCGATATAATAACATGCAGAGAGATATAATAACACGCAGAGCGATATAATAACACGCAGAGCGATATAATAACACGCAGAGAGATATAATAACACGCAGAGCGATATAATAACACGCAGAGCGATATAATAACACGCAGAGAGATATAATAACACGCAGAGCGATATAATAACACGCAGAGCGATATAATAACACGCAGAGATATAATAACACGCAGAGATATAATAACACGCAGAGATATAATAACGCGCAGAGAGATATAATAACGGGCAGAGAGATATAATAACACGCAGAGAGATATAATAACACGCAGAGAGATATAATAACACGCAGAGAGATATAATAACACGCAGAGATATAATAACGGGCAGAGAGATATAATAACACGCAGAGAGATATAATAACACGCAGAGAGATATAATAACACGCAGAGAGATATAATAACACGCAGAGAGATATAATAACACGCAGAGAGATATAATAACACGCAGAGAGATATAATAACACGCAGAGAGATATAATAACACGCAGAGATATAATAACACGCAGAGAGACATAATAACGCGCAGAGAGATATAATAACACGCAGAGAGATATAATAACACACAGAGATATAATAACACGCAGAGATATAATAACACACAGAGATATAATAACACGCAGAGATATAATAACACGCAGAGATATAATAACGCGCAGAGAGATATAATAACGGGCAGAGAGATATAATAACGGGCAGAGAGATATAATAACACGCAGAGATATAATAACACACAGAGATATAATAACACGCAGAGATATAATAACGCGCAGAGATATAATAACCCGCAGAGATATAATAACACGCAGAGAGATATAATAACACGCAGAGAGATATAATAACACGCAGAGATATAATAACGCGCAGAGAGATATAATAACGGGCAGAGAGATATAATAACGGGCAGAGAGATATAATAACACGCAGAGAGATATAATAACACGCAGAGAGATATAATAACACGCAGAGAGATATAATAACACGCAGAGAGATATAATAATACGCAGAGAGATATAATAACACGCAGAGTGATATAGTGATATAATAACGCGCAGAGAGATATAATAACACGCAGAGAGATATAATAACACGCAGAGTGATATAATAACATGCAGAGAGATATAATAACGCGCAGAGAGATATAATAACACGCAGAGAGATATAATAACACGCAGAGAGATATAATAACACGCAGAGAGATATAATAACACGCAGAGAGATATAATAACACGCAGAGAGATATAATAACACGCAGAGAGATATAATAACACGCAGAGAGATATAATAACACGCAGAGTGATATAATAACATGCAGAGAGATATAATAACGCGCAGAGAGATATAATAACGCGCAGAGAGATATAATAACACGCAGAGATATAATAACGCGCAGAGTGATATAATAACATGCAGAGAGATATAATAACGCGCAGAGAGATATAATAACGCGCAGAGAGATATAATAACACGCAGAGATATAATAACGCGCAGAGAGATATAATAACGGGCAGAGAGATATAATAACACACAGAGAGATATAATAACGGGCAGAGAGATATAATAACGGGCAGAGATATAATAACACGCAGAGATATAATAACACGCAGAGATATAATAACACGCAGAGAGATATAATAACACGCAGAGATATAATAACACGCAGAGATATAATAACGCGCAGAGAGATATAATAACACGCAGAGAGATATAATAACATGCAGAGATATAATAACACGCAGAGAGATATAATAACACACAGAGATATAATAACACGCAGAGATATAATAACACGCAGAGAGATATAATAACACACAGAGATATAATAACGGGCAGAGAGATATAATAACGGGCAGATATATAATAACACGCAGAGAGATATAATAACGGGCAGAGAGATATAATAACACACAGAGATATAATAACGCGCAGAGAGATATAATAACGGGCAGAGAGATATAATAACACGCAGAGATATAATAACGCGCAGAGATATAATAACGCGCAGAGAGATATAATAACGCGCAGAGAGATATAATAACACGCAGAGAGATATAATAACGCGCAGAGAGATATAATAACGGGCAGAGAGATATAATAACACACAGAGATATAATAACACGCAGAGAGATATAATAACACGCAGAGATATAATAACACGCAGAGAGATATAATAACGCGCAGAGAGATATAATAACGGGCAGAGAGATATAATAACGCGCAGAGAGATATAATAACACGCAGAGATATAATAACACGCAGAGAGATATAATAACGCGCAGAGAGATATAATAACGGGCAGAGAGATATAATAACACGCAGAGATATAATAACACACAGAGATATAATAACACGCAGAGATATAATAACGCGCAGAGATATAATAACCCGCAGAGATATAATAACACGCAGAGAGATATAATAACACGCAGAGAGATATAATAACACGCAGAGATATAATAACGCGCAGAGAGATATAATAACGGGCAGAGAGATATAATAACGGGCAGAGAGATATAATAACACGCAGAGAGATATAATAACACGCAGAGAGATATAATAACACGCAGAGAGATATAATAACACGCAGAGAGATATAATAATACGCAGAGAGATATAATAACACGCAGAGTGATATAGTGATATAATAACGCGCAGAGAGATATAATAACACGCAGAGAGATATAATAACACGCAGAGTGATATAATAACATGCAGAGAGATATAATAACGCGCAGAGAGATATAATAACACGCAGAGAGATATAATAACACGCAGAGAGATATAATAACACGCAGAGAGATATAATAACATGCAGAGATATAATAACACGCAGAGAGATATAATAACACGCAGAGAGATATAATAACACGCAGAGAGATATAATAACACGCAGAGAGATATAATAACACGCAGAGATATAATAACACGCAGAGAGACATAATAACGCGCAGAGAGATATAATAACACGCAGAGAGATATAATAACACACAGAGATATAATAACACGCAGAGATATAATAACACACAGAGATATAATAACGCGCAGAGATATAATAACACGCAGAGATATAATAACGCGCAGAGAGATATAATAACGGGCAGAGAGATATAATAACGGGCAGAGAGATATAATAACACGCAGAGATATAATAACACACAGAGATATAATAACACGCAGAGATATAATAACGCGCAGAGATATAATAACCCGCAGAGATATAATAACACGCAGAGAGATATAATAACACGCAGAGAGATATAATAACACGCAGAGATATAATAACGCGCAGAGAGATATAATAACGGGCAGAGAGATATAATAACGGGCAGAGAGATATAATAACACGCAGAGAGATATAATAACACGCAGAGAGATATAATAACACGCAGAGAGATATAATAACACGCAGAGAGATATAATAATACGCAGAGAGATATAATAACACGCAGAGTGATATAGTGATATAATAACGCGCAGAGAGATATAATAACACGCAGAGAGATATAATAACACGCAGAGTGATATAATAACATGCAGAGAGATATAATAACGCGCAGAGAGATATAATAACACGCAGAGAGATATAATAACACGCAGAGAGATATAATAACACGCAGAGAGATATAATAACACGCAGAGAGATATAATAACACGCAGAGAGATATAATAACACGCAGAGAGATATAATAACACGCAGAGAGATATAATAACACGCAGAGTGATATAATAACATGCAGAGAGATATAATAACGCGCAGAGAGATATAATAACGCGCAGAGAGATATAATAACACGCAGAGATATAATAACGCGCAGAGTGATATAATAACATGCAGAGAGATATAATAACGCGCAGAGAGATATAATAACGCGCAGAGAGATATAATAACACGCAGAGATATAATAACGCGCAGAGAGATATAATAACGGGCAGAGAGATATAATAACACACAGAGAGATATAATAACGGGCAGAGAGATATAATAACGGGCAGAGATATAATAACACGCAGAGATATAATAACACGCAGAGATATAATAACACGCAGAGAGATATAATAACACGCAGAGATATAATAACACGCAGAGATATAATAACGCGCAGAGAGATATAATAACACGCAGAGAGATATAATAACATGCAGAGATATAATAACACGCAGAGAGATATAATAACACACAGAGATATAATAACACGCAGAGATATAATAACACGCAGAGAGATATAATAACACACAGAGATATAATAACGGGCAGAGAGATATAATAACGGGCAGATATATAATAACACGCAGAGAGATATAATAACGGGCAGAGAGATATAATAACACACAGAGATATAATAACGCGCAGAGAGATATAATAACGGGCAGAGAGATATAATAACACGCAGAGATATAATAACGCGCAGAGATATAATAACGCGCAGAGAGATATAATAACGCGCAGAGAGATATAATAACACGCAGAGAGATATAATAACGCGCAGAGAGATATAATAACGGGCAGAGAGATATAATAACACACAGAGATATAATAACACGCAGAGAGATATAATAACACGCAGAGATATAATAACACGCAGAGAGATATAATAACGCGCAGAGAGATATAATAACGGGCAGAGAGATATAATAACGCGCAGAGAGATATAATAACACGCAGAGATATAATAACACGCAGAGAGATATAATAACGCGCAGAGAGATATAATAACGGGCAGAGATATATAATAACACGCAGAGATATAATAACACGCAGAGAGATATAATAACGGGCAGAGATATATAATAACACGCAGAGATATAATAACACGCAGAGAGATATAATAACGCGCAGAGAGATATAATAACGGGCAGAGATATATAATAACACGCAGAGATATAATAACACGCAGAGAGATATAATAACACGCAGAGATATAATAACACACAGAGAGATATAATAACACGCAGAGATATAATAACACGCAGAGATATAATAACACGCAGAGATATAATAACGCGCAGAGATATAATAACACGCAGAGAGATATAATAACGGGCAGAGAGATATAATAACACGCAGAGATATAATAACACACAGAGATATAATAACACGCAGAGATATAAAAACGCGCAGAGAGATATAATAACACGCAGAGAGATATAATAACACGCAGAGAGATATAATAACACGCAGAGAGATATAATAACGCGCAGAGAGATATAATAACGCGCAGAGTGATATAATAACGCGCAGAGAGATATAATAACACGCAGAGTGATATAATAACACGCAGAGAGATATAATAACACGCAGAGAGATATAATAACACGCAGAGATATAATAACACGCAGAGAGATATAATAACACGCAGAGCGATATAATAACACGCAGAGAGATATAATAACGCGCAGAGAGATATAATAACACGCAGAGAGATATAATAACACGCAGAGAGATATAATAACGCGCAGAGATATAATAACGCGCAGAGAGATATAATAACACGCAGAGAGATATAATAACACGCAGAGATATAATAACGTGCAGAGATATAATAACACGCAGATATACATAATAACACGCAGAGATATAATAACGCGCAGAGATATAATAACACACATTTGTACACTCTCCTCTCTCTCTTCTCCCTCCCCCCTCATTCCTTCTCCCTCTCTCCCCCCCTCCCTCTCTCATTCCTTCCCTCCCCCCTCATTCCTTCCCTCTCTCTCCTCCCCCCTCATTCCTTCCCTCCCTCCCTCTCCTATGAGTGTTTATTTTGCTGATCTGCACCCCTCCTGGTATTATTCAGACAGGTCAGAGCATTCCTCCATTCACCACTGACCATGCCCAGAGTATCCTTACCCACGGCAAAGGCTCTGGTGAGAGCAAAGCTTAGTGGTGGAATGCTCTGTGTTGATGTATGGGGGAAGATGCTCTGCCGTGTAAGAGGCAGGGGAGAGGGGTGGGGGGATATACTGAGTAACAGGAGCATGTTACCTGCGTGTCTGGAGCACTGAGTAACAGGAGCATTTTACCTGCGTGTGTGAGGCACTGAGAAACCCGGAGCATGTTACCTGCATGTCTGGAGCACTGAGTAACAGGAGAATGTTACCTGCGTGTCTGGAGCACTGAGTAACAGGAGCATGTTACCTGCGTGTCTGGAGCACTGAGTAACAGGAGCATGTTACCTGCGTGTCTGGAGCACTGAGTAACAGGAGCTTGTTACCTGCGTGTCTGGAGCACTGAGTAACAGGAGCATGTTACCTGCGTGTCTGGAGCACTGAGTAACAGGAGCATGTTACCTGCGTGTCTGGAGCACTGAGTAACAGGAGTATGTTACCTGCGTGTCTGGAGCATGTTACCTGCGTGTCTGGAGCACTGAGTAACAGGAGCATGTTACCTGTGTGTCTGGAGCACTGAGTAACAGGAGCATGTTACCTGCGTGTCTGGAGCACTGAGTAACAGGAGCATGTTACCTGCATGTCTGGAGCACTGAGTAACAGGAGCATGTTACCTGCGTATCTGGAGCACTGAGTAACAGGAGCATGTTACCTGCGTGTCTGGAGCACTGAGTAACAGGAGTATGTTACCTGCGTGTCTGGAGCATGTTACCTGCGTGTCTGGAGCACTGAGTAACAGGAGTATGTTACCTGCGTGTCTGGAGCATGTTACCTGCGTGTCTGGAGCACTGAGTAACAGGAGCATGTTACCTGCGTGTCTGGAGCACTGAGTAACAGGAGCATGTTAGCTGCGTGTCTGGAGCACAGAGTAACAGGAGCATGTTACCTGCGTGTCTGGAGCCCTGAGTAACAGGAGCATGTTACTTGTGTGTCTGGAGCACTGAGTAACAGGAGCATGTTACCTGCATGTCTGGAGCACAGAGTAACAGGAGCATGTTACCTGCGTGTCTGGAGCCCTGAGTAACAGGAGCATGTTACCTGCGTATCTGGAGCACTGAGTAACAGGAGCATGTTACTTGCGTGTCTGGAGCACTGAGTAACAGGAGCATGTTACTTGCGTGTCTGGAGCACAGAGTAACAGGAGCATGTTACTTGCGTGTCTGGAGCACTGAGTAACAGGAGCATGTTACCTGCGTGTCTGGAGCACTGAGTAACAGGAGCATGTTACCTGCGTGTCTGGAGCACTGAGTAACAGGAGCATGTTACCTGCGTGTCTGGAGCACTGAGTAACAGGAGCATGTTACCTGCGTGTCTGGAGCACTGAGTAACAGGAGCGTGTTAGCTGCGTGTCTGGAGCACTGAGTAACAGGAGCATGTTACCTGCGTATCTGGAGCACTGAGTAACAGGAGCGTGTTAGCTGCGTGTCTGGAGCACTGAGTAACAGGAGCATGTTACCTGCATGCCTGGAGCACTGAGTAACAGGAGCATGTTACCTGCGTGTCTGGAGCACTAAGTAACAGGAGCATGTTACCTGCATGTCTGGAGCACTGAGTAACAGGAGCATGTTACCTGCGTGTCTGGAGCACTGAGTAACAGGAGCATGTTACCTGCATGTCTGGAGCACTGAGTAACAGGAGCATGTTACCTGCGTATCTGGAGCACTGAGTAACAGGAGCGTGTTAGCTGCGTGTCTGGAGCACTGAGTAACAGGAGCATGTTACCTGCATGCCTGGAGCACTGAGTAACAGGAGCATGTTACCTGCATGTCTGGAGCATTAAGTAACAGGAGCATGTTACCTGCGTGTCTGGAGCACTGAGTAACAGGAGCATGTTACCTGCGTGTCTGGAGCACTGAGTAACAGGAGCATGTTACCTGCATGTCTGGAGCACTGAGTAACAGGAGCATGTTACCTGCGTGTCTGGAGCACTAAGTAACAGGAGCATGTTACTTGCGTGCCTGGAGCACTGAGTAACAGGAGCATGTTACCTGTGTGTCTGGAGTACTGAGTAACAGGAGCGTGTTACCTGTGTGTCTGTAGCACTGAGTAACAGGAGCATGTTACCTGCATGTGTGGAGCACTGAGTAACAGGAGCGTGTTTCCTGCATGTCTGGAGCACTGAGTAACAGGAGCATGTTACCTGCGTGTCTGGAGCACTGAGTAACAGGAGCATGTTACCTGCGTGTCTGGAGCACTGAGTAACAGGAGCATGTTACCTGCGTGTCTGGAGCACTGAGTAACATGAGTATGTTACCTGCGTGTCTGGAGCACAGAGTAACAGGAGTATGTTACCTGCGTGTCTGGAGCACTGAGTAACAGGAGCATGTAACCTGCGTGTCTTGAGCACTGAGTAACAGGAGCATGTTACCTGCATGCCTGGAGCACTGAGTAACAGGAGTATGTTACCTGCGTGTCTGGAGCACTCAGTAATAGGAGCATGTTACCTGCGTGTCTGGAGCATTGAGTAACAGGAGCATGTTACCTGCGTGCCTGGAGCACTGAGTAACAGGAGCATGTTACCTGCGTGTCTGGGGCACCGAGTAACAGGAGCATGTTACCTGCGTGTCTGGAGCACCGAGTAACAGGAGCATGTTACCTGCGTGTCTGGAGCACTAAGTAACAGGAGCATGTTACCTGCGTGTGTGGAGCACTGAGTAACAGGAGCATGTTACCTGTGTGTCTGGAGCACAGAGTAACAGGAGCGTGTTACCTGCGTGTCTGGAGCACAGAGTAACAGGAGCATGTTACCTGCATGTCTGGAGCACGGAGTAACAGGAGCGTGTTACCTGCGTGTCTGGAGCACCGAGTAACAGGAGCATTTTACCTGCGTGTCTGGAGCACAGAGTAACAGGAGCATTTTACCTGTGTGTCTGGAGCACAGAGTAACAGGAGCATGTTACCTGCGTGTCTGGAGTACAGAGTAACAGGAGCATGTTACCTGTGTGTCTGGAGCACAGAGTAATAGGAGCATGTTACCTGCGTGTCTGGAGCACTGAGTAACAGGAGCATGTTACCTGCGTGTCTGGAGCACCGAGTAACAGGAGCATTTTACCTGCGTGTCTGGAGCACAGAGTAACAGGAGCATGTTACCTGCGTGTCTGGAGCACAGAGTAACAGGAGCATGTTACCTGTGTGTCTGGAGCACAGAGTAACAGGAGCATGTTACCTGCGTGTCTGGAGCACTGAGTAACAGGAGCATGTTACCTGCGTGTCTGGAGCACTGAGTAACAGGAGCATGTTACCTGCGTGTCTGGAGCACTGAGTAACAGGAGCATGTTACCTGCGTGTCTGGAGCACTGAGTAACAGGAGCATGTTACCTGCGTGTCTGGAGCACTGAGTAACAGGAGCATGTAACCTGCGTGTCTTGAGCACTGAGTAACAGGAGCATGTTACCTGCATGCCTGGAGCACTGAGTAACAGGAACATGTTACCTGCATGCCTTGAGCACCAAGTAACAGGAGCATGTTACCTGCGTGTCTGGAGCACCAAGTAACAGGAGCATGTTATCTGCGTGTCTGGAGCACCAAGTAACAGGAGCATGTTACCTACGTGTCTGGAGCACAGAGTAACAGGAGCATGTTACCTGCGTGTCTGGAGCACTGAGTACCAGGAGCATGTTACCTGTGTGTCTGGAGCACAGAGTAACAGGAGCATGTTACCTGTGTGTCTGGAGCATGTTACCTGTGTGTCTGGAGCACTGAGTAACAGGAGCATGTTACCTGCGTGTCTGGAGCACTGAGTAACAGGAGCATGTTACCTGCGTGTCTGGAGCACAGAGTAACAGGAGCATGTTACCTGCATGCCTGGAGCACAGAGTAACAGGAGCATGTTACCTGCGTGTCTGGAGCACTGAGTAACAGGAGCATGTTACCTGCGTGTCTGGAGCACAGAGTAACAGGAGCATGTTACCTGCATGTCTGGAGCACAGAGTAACAGGAGCATGTTACCTGCGTGTCTGGAGCACAGAGTAACAGGAGCATGTTACCTGCGTGTCTGGAGCACAGAGTAACAGGAGCATGTTACCTGCGTGTCTGGAGCACTGAGTAACAGGAGCATGTTACCTGCGTGTCTGGAGCACAGAGTAACAGGAGCATGTTACCTGCGTGTCTGGAGCACTGAGTAACAGGAGCATGTTACCTGCGTGTCTGGAGCACAGAGTAACAGGAGCATGTTACCTGCGTGTCTGGAGCACTGAGTAACAGGAGCATGTTACCTGCGTGTCTGGAGCACTGAGTAACAGGAGCATGTTACCTGTGTGTCTGGAGCACAGAGTAACAGGAGCATGTTACCTGCGTGTCTGGAGCACTGAGTAACAGGAGCGTGTTACCTGCGTGTCTGGAGCACCGAGTAACAGGAGCATTTTACCTGCGTGTCTGGAGCACCGAGTAACAGGAGCATGTTACCTGCGTGTCTGGAGCACAGAGTAACAGGAGCATGTTACCTGTGTGTCTGGAGCACAGAGTAACAGGAGCATGTTACCTGTGTGTCTGGAGCACAGAGTAACAGGAGCATGTTACCTGCGTGTCTGGAGCACTGAGTAACAGGAGCATGTTACCTGCGTGTCTGGAGCACTGAGTAACAGGAGCATGTTACCTGCGTGTCTGGAGCACAGAGTAACAGGAGCATGTTACCTGCGTGTCTGGAGCACAGAGTAACAGGAGCATGTTACCCGCGTGTCTGGAGCACAGAGTAACAGGAGCATGTTACCTGCGTGTCTGGAGCACTGAGTAACAGGAGCATGTTACCTGCGTGTCTGGAGCACAGAGTAACAGGAGCATGTTACCTGCATGTCTGGAGCACAGAGTAACAGGAGCATGTTACCTGCGTGTCTGGAGCACAGAGTAACAGGAGCATGTTACCTGCGTGTCTGGAGCACAGAGTAACAGGAGCATGTTACCTGCATGTCTGGAGCACTGAGTAACAGGAGCATGTTACCTGCGTGTCTGGAGCACTGAGTAACAGGAGCATGTTACCTGCGTGTCTGGAGCACAGAGTAACAGGAGCATGTTACCTGCATGTCTGGAGCACTGAGTAACAGGAGCATGTTACCTGCGTGTCTGGAGCACTGAGTAACAGGAGCATGTTACTTGCGTGTCTGGAGCACCGAGTAACAGGAGCATTTTACCTGCGTGTCTGGAGCACAGAGTAACAGGAGCATGTTACCTGCGTGTCTGGAGCACAGAGTAACAGGAGCATGTTACCTGTGTGTCTGGAGCACAGAGTAACAGGAGCATGTTACCTGCGTGTCTGGAGCACTGAGTAACAGGAGCATGTTACCTGCGTGTCTGGAGCACTGAGTAACAGGAGCATGTTACCTGCGTGTCTGGAGCACTGAGTAACAGGAGCATGTTACCTGCGTGTCTGGAGCACTGAGTAACAGGAGCATGTAACCTGCGTGTCTTGAGCACTGAGTAACAGGAGCATGTTACCTGCATGCCTGGAGCACTGAGTAACAGGAACATGTTACCTGCATGCCTGGAGCACCAAGTAACAGGAGCATGTTACCTGCGTGTCTGGAGCACCAAGTAACAGGAGCATGTTATCTGCGTGTCTGGAGCACCAAGTAACAGGAGCATGTTACCTACGTGTCTGGAGCACAGAGTAACAGGAGCATGTTACCTGCGTGTCTGGAGCACTGAGTACCAGGAGCATGTTACCTGTGTGTCTGGAGCACAGAGTAACAGGAGCATGTTACCTGTGTGTCTGGAGCATGTTACCTGTGTGTCTGGAGCACTGAGTAACAGGAGCATGTTACCTGCGTGTCTGGAGCACTGAGTAACAGGAGCATGTTACCTGCGTGTCTGGAGCACAGAGTAACAGGAGCATGTTACCTGCATGCCTGGAGCACTGAGTAACAGGAGCATGTTACCTGCGTGTCTGGAGCACTGAGTAACAGGAGCATGTTACCTGCGTGTCTGGAGCACAGAGTAACAGGAGCATGTTACCTGCGTGTCTGGAGCACAGAGTAACAGGAGCATGTTACCTGCGTGTCTGGAGCACAGAGTAACAGGAGCATGTTACCTGCGTGTCTGGAGCACAGAGTAACAGGAGCATGTTACCTGCGTGTCTGGAGCACTGAGTAACAGGAGCATGTTACCTGCGTGTCTGGAGCACAGAGTAACAGGAGCATGTTACCTGCGTGTCTGGAGCACTGAGTAACAGGAGCATGTTACCTGCGTGTCTGGAGCACAGAGTAACAGGAGCATGTTACCTGCGTGTCTGGAGCACTGAGTAACAGGAGCATGTTACCTGTGTGTCTGGAGCACTGAGTAACAGGAGCATGTTACCTGTGTGTCTGGAGCACAGAGTAACAGGAGCGTGTTACCTGCGTGTCTGGAGCACTGAGTAACAGGAGCGTGTTACCTGCGTGTCTGGAGCACCGAGTAACAGGAGCATTTTACCTGCGTGTCTGGAGCACCGAGTAACAGGAGCATGTTACCTGTGTGTCTGGAGCACAGAGTAACAGGAGCATGTTACCTGTGTGTCTGGAGCACAGAGTAACAGGAGCATGTTACCTGTGTGTCTGGAGCACTGAGTAACAGGAGCATGTTACCTGCGTGTCTGGAGCACTGAGTAACAGGAGCATGTTACCTGCGTGTCTGGAGCACAGAGTAACAGGAGCATGTTACCTGCGTGTCTGGAGCACAGAGTAACAGGAGCATGTTACCTGCGTGTCTGGAGCACAGAGTAACAGGAGCATGTTACCTGCGTGTCTGGAGCACTGAGTAACAGGAGCATGTTACCTGCGTGTCTGGAGCACAGAGTAACAGGAGCATGTTACCTGCATGTCTGGAGCACAGAGTAACAGGAGCATGTTACCTGCGTGTCTGGAGCACAGAGTAACAGGAGCATGTTACCTGCGTGTCTGGAGCACAGAGTAACAGGAGCATGTTACCTGCATGTCTGGAGCACTGAGTAACAGGAGCATGTTACCTGCGTGTCTGGAGCACTGAGTAACAGGAGCATGTTACCTGTGTGTCTGGAGCACAGAGTAACAGGAGCATGTTACCTGTGTGTCTGGAGCACTGAGTAACAGGAGCATGTTACCTGCGTGTCTGGAGCACTGAGTAACAGGAGCATGTTACCTGCGTGTCTGGAGCACAGAGTAACAGGAGCATGTTACCTGCGTGTCTGGAGCACAGAGTAACAGGAGCATGTTACCTGCGTGTCTGGAGCACAGAGTAACAGGAGCATGTTACCTGCGTGTCTGGAGCACTGAGTAACAGGAGCATGTTACCTGCGTGTCTGGAGCACAGAGTAACAGGAGCATGTTACCTGCATGTCTGGAGCACAGAGTAACAGGAGCATGTTACCTGCGTGTCTGGAGCACAGAGTAACAGGAGCATGTTACCTGCGTGTCTGGAGCACAGAGTAACAGGAGCATGTTACCTGCATGTCTGGAGCACTGAGTAACAGGAGCATGTTACCTGCGTGTCTGGAGCACTGAGTAACAGGAGCATGTTACCTGCGTGTCTGGAATGCTCCAGGGGGGGGGGGGGGGAGGAAATGATTCACCAGGAAGCAGAGATTAATCTCATCCCCCCACACCCAACATGACTGGTACAGCGTGCGCCAGCGAGCAGCGGCAGTGCCAGCCCCCCTCCCCCAACACACACACTACTACACCATGACATGTATACACAGCACGGGCAGTGCCAGCCCCCCTCCCCCCACACACACTACTACACCATGACATGTATACACAGCACAGGTACAGCGCGGGCAGTGCCAGCCTCCCCCCCCCCCACACACACTACTACACCATGACATGTATACACAGCACAGGTACAGCGCGGGCAGCGGCAGTGCCAGCCCCTCTCCCCCAACACACACACTACTACACCATGACATGTATACACAGCACAGGTACAGCGCGGGCAGCGGCAGTGCCAGCCTCCCCCCCCAACACACACACTACTACACCATGACATGTATACACAGCACAGGTACAGCGCGGGCAGTGCCAGCCTCCCCCCCCCACACACACACACACTACTACACCATGACATGTATACACAGCACAGGTACAGCGCGGGCAGCGGCAGTGCCAGCCTCCCTCCCCCCCAACACACACACTACTACACCATGACATGTATACACAGCACAGGTACAGCGCGGGCAGCGGCAGTGCCAGCCCCCCTCCCCCAACACACACTACTACACCATGACATGTATACACAGCACAGGTACAGCGCGGGCAGCGGCAGTGCCAGCCTCCCCCCTCCCCCAACACACACACTACTACACCATGACATGTATACACAGCACAGGTACAGTGCGAGCAGTGCCAGCCCCCGTCCCCCAACACACACACACTTCTACACCATGACATGTACACACAGCACAGGTACAGCGCGGGTAGTGCCAGCCTCCCCCCACCCCCCCCACACACACACTACTACATCATGACATGTATACACAGCACAGGTACAGTGCGGGCAGCGGCAGTGACAGCCTCCTCCCCCCCCTCCCCCCCCCCCCCCACACACACTACTACACCATGATATGTACGTAGCACAGGTACAGCGCGGGCAGTGCCAGCCTCCCCCGCCCACACACACACACTACTACACCATGACATGCACGCAGCACAGGTACAGAGCGGGCAGCAGCAGTGCCAGCCTCTTCCCCCCCCCCCACACACACACTACTACACCATGACATGTATACACAGCCCAGGTACAGTGCGGGCAGTGCCAGCCTCCCCCCCCCCCTCCCACACACACTACTACACCATGACATGTATACACAGCACAGGTACAGTGCGGGCAGTGCCAGCCTCCCTCCCCCCCCCCCCCCACACACACACTACTACACCATGACATGTATACACAGCACAGGTACAGTGTGGGCAGCGGCAGTGACAGCCCCCCCCACACACACACTGGCCCCAGCCATGGAATAGAACCCCTATGCCAGCCTCTGTACCTCCCTCGATTGCTCACACTTCAGGCGAGGCTGTACCAGTGCGATCGGAGGCACCTGCGGCCGCTACAGCACGACCCCGTTCCAGGAGCCGCAGGGGTTGTACACTCAGCAGGACAGCGACCTCCATCCTATGGTCTCCGTTTGTCTTAACTTACATGTCCTCTTTTTGTTACGCAATGTTACTGTCCTCCCACATTGTACTGCGCTGAGGAACATGTTGGCGCCATCCGAATAAAAGACATTAGCACACGTACATAAATCATCTAGGAGCAGGGGGGGGGGTGCAAATACTTCCCCCCTGCCTGCTCTCCTAACCGGCTTGCGCGCCCCTCCTTCCTTGTCCTCAGCGTCAGGTCACTTGACGTCACGTTTCCGTGTGGCGACGCGTCGCGGAAGACAAGGTAAGAGACTTTTGCGGGGGGCCTCACGCAGATCCGCCGGCGTTGAACCCAGCCAAATGCCGGTCACAAGCCCGGATGAAAAATGGGGAGGGGTTGGTTCCCGCGGCGGCAGAACTGGAAAATTAGCCAAGAACCCAATGGCGGGACGACAATTACGAAGCGTGGAAACACTCGAGGGACGTATCGAACATCCTGGCGCCGGCCTCTACAACGCATCGCTCCCTACCTTGTAAAAGATGAAGCGATGTCGTTTACGGAGAATACCTACCTACCCTGGCATTTAATTTAAATGCCGTGGGGAAGAGCGCGCCCCCCTGAAAAATCTACTGCCCCCCACTTTGCACTCCCCTGATCTAGTGTATATAGGGTTGTATGTTAGATATAGATCATTTTTAGCCCGTGTCTCCCCACTGCTGGATGAAGCCTCCCCAGTGATCTCCCAGGTCCTGCGGTTACAGCCTCTCTTCTCCACGTCGCTCCCACACATTCCCTCATCCCATCCTCCCCAGCCAGTGTCTCCCCACTGCTGGATGAAGCCTCCCCAGTGATCTCCCAGGTCCTGCGGTTACAGCCTCTCTTCTCCACGTCGCTCCCACACATTCCCTCATCCCATCCTCCCCAGCCCGTGTCTCCCCACTGCTGGATGAAGTCTCCCCAGTGATCTCCCAGGTCCTGCGGTTACAGCCTCTCTTCTCCACGTCGCTCCCACACATTCCCTCATCCCATCCTCTCCAGCCTGTGTCTCCCCACTGCTGGATGAAGCCTCCCCTGTGATCTCCGAGGTCCTGCGGTTACAGCCTCTCTTCTTCACGTCGCTCCCACACACTCCCTCATCCCATCCTCCCCAGCCCGTGTCTCCCCACTGCTGGATGAAGCCTCCCCAGTGATCTCCCAGGTCCTGCGGTTACAGCCTCTCTTCTCCACGTCGCTCCCACACATTCCCTCATCCCGTCCTCCCCAAGCCTGTGTCTCCCCACTTCTGGATGAGGCCTCCCCAGTGATCCCCCAGGTCCTGCGGTTACAGCCTCTCTTCTCCACGTCGCTCCCACACATTCCCTCATCCCATCCTCTCCAGCCCGTGTCTCCCCACTGCTGGATGAAGCCTCCCCAGTGATCCCCCAGGTCCTGCGGTTACAGCCTCTCTTCTCCACGTCGCTCCCACACATTCCCTCATCCCGTCCTCCCCAGCCCGTGTCTCCCCACTGCTGGATGAAGCCTCCCCTGTGATCTCCCAGGTCCTGCGGTTACAGCCTCTCTTCTTCACGTCGCTCCCACACACTCCCTCATCCCATCCTCCCCAGCCCGTGTCTCCCCACTGCTGGATGAAGCCTCCCCAGTGATCTCCCAGGTCCTGCGGTTACAGCCTCTCTTCTCCACGTCGCTCCCACACATTCCCTCATCCCGTCCTCCCCAGCCCGTGTCTCCCCACTTCTGGATGAGGCCTCCCCAGTGATCCCCCAGGTCCTGCGGTTACAGCCTCTCTTCTCCACGTCGCTCCCACACATTCCCTCATCCCATCCTCTCCAGCCCGTGTCTCCCCACTGCTGGATGAAGCCTCCCCAGTGATCCCCCAGGTCCTGCGATTACAGCCTCTCTTCTCCACGTCGCTCCCACACATTCCCTCATCCCGTCCTCCCCAGCCCGTGTCTCCCCACTTCTGGATGAGGCCTCCCCAGTGATCCCCCAGGTCCTGCGGTTACAGCCTCTCTTCTCCACGTCGCTCCCACACATTCCCTCATCCCATCCTCTCCAGCCCGTGTCTCCCCACTGCTGGATGAAGCCTCCCCAGTGATCCCCCAGGTCCTGCGGTTACAGCCTCTCTTCTCCACGTCGCTCCCACACATTCCCTCATCCCATCCTCCCATCTTACTTTGGGTCATTGTCTTGGTCTTTTAATCTCCCTTGGAATCCAGTCGAGTTCCCTCTTTGTCCAATGATGGTCAATGGATGGATGGCTCTAACAGATGGCCCACCTGAGTAAGCTTATTAATGAATGTTTTTGGCATGTGCCCGTATAAAAGGGAAATACACGCGTATACATTGTCCGGGATAGCGAGTAGAACTAGGTGAAGGAATACAGGTAAGTTCAAGTAAAGAAAGTGTATTAAAGTCAACATTTCGACCCACACACACAGGGACCTTCGTCAGGGAGACTTTACACACAGAAGAAATGTCCAATGAGCAGGTACAATCCACCAAAACCACTGATCTATACGTCCAAACAGCAGGTGCAATCCACTAATGCAAGAGTGAGGATAGACTGTTTTTAAAGTAAGTGACATGATCAGGGTATATATGGGCCACAAGCAACTGTCCGCTCGAATAATACACAGTCCTTGATGTGCAGAGGATGAGGTCCTAGGACCCAGTGTCCAATAAGGTCCACTGTACATGCCCATGCTAAGGCAGTCTACTTTGGATGTGCCACCAGATGTCTACTCAATGTCTACTTCGGATGTACCACAAGATGTCTACTCAATGTCTACTTTGGATGTGCCACTAGATGTCTACTGAATGTCTACTTTGGATATGCCATTAGATGTCTACTCAATGACTACTTTGGATGTGTCACTAGATGTCTACTCAATGTCCACTTCGGATGTGTCACTAGATGTCTACTCAATGTCCACTTCGGATGTGTCACTAGATGTCTACTCAATGTCCACTTCGGATGTGCTACTAGATGTCTACTCAATGTCTACTTTGGATGTGCCACTAGATGTCTACTGAATGTCACATGCATTGGGTACATTAGGTCATGTTAGTCACTGGATCAATTGGGTCTACAATCACCATTGTTAAAAGTCTTAGCTAACCCCGAGTCACACACCAAAACATTCCAATATGGCAGTATACTGCATTTGATATCTGTAAACATAGTGGTATAGGTACTCGAAACCAAAACTATCTGTGTCTGACTCCCTCTTAGGCGTAGGGATTGGCAGTGAACCACTTTATTCAATGCACGCTGAACCTCTCATAGCCCTGCTCTAGAAAATGATTACTGAATCCCCTTATCAACCTCAATGTCACTCGTTTCTCCTCGGTACACGCACTCACAGGGAGTATGGTAATCCCTTCTTGAGAGGGAGAGGACGATGGCCGGATGGTAGAGTCACTTTGTGGTAAATGGGAGTCCCCAAGCCTAATGTAGCGTTATACACAGTCATATCAAGTTAATGTGTGTGCCACTGTAGGTGACCCTAATAGTTGAAACAATGTCATCACGTTTGTCAATAAGTAATTTAACACAAAAGGATATCATCGATATACCTTCTGTAAAATGTGATATATTGTACATAATCAACAGTACTAATAGTTCCAGCACGCTCTGACTGTAGGAAAAGTATGCAACAAGTGGGAAATGCCAAATCAGATAAGTATTTAATAAATGCACAAGTTATATACAAGGAGCAAAGTGACACCAACACAATAGCATAAAGCACACTACAAAATAGCAAAAAAATGGGAGTGTGGGGGAGTGGAGAAAAAGGGGGAGTACAAAAATTGGGGATAAACAGGGGGGCATCGTTTCGGGGACAGACCCCTTCCCCCTTGTCCCTAAAGGAACAAGAGGTACTTCCCTTACCCCAATACCCCTAAAAACAATCAACAAAATAAGCCCTAGACAACTTAAGCAAAAAAGATAGTCTAACAAGCAAAAAATGCTAAGGTACTGTACACTGTAATGGCAGCAGAACAAGAGAACGTGAGGTGAGTACAAAAAAAATATAGTTCAAGATCAAACCACAGGGTTTAAACCTTTTATTTAAAGGTCCTTTGTAGTGCTCAGGTATTGTACCATGTCTCTGTGAGTACTCACTATACTACTCACATACATATGTAATTCCAGAACAGTGGAGCAATACCCTAATTATCCTCATCCACAAGACAGGAGACACAGACCCCAAGTACTACAGACCAATCAGTCTACTGCCAAATCACTTACAGGATCTTTACGAAGACACACGCTAATCTGTTACAACAGGCTTTGGACTTAGCCCAGCCCAGAGACCAAGCGGGATTTCTCAGTGGATGCAACACAACGGATCACATCCAAGTCCTACAAGAAGTGATTTCCCAAAGTAATTAATACGATCTCTCACTCTGTTTAGGATTTCGTAGAATACTTAAAAGCATTTGATGCTGTCTACAGTACATCTCAGCGGTTATAAATGCATTAAGGAGACAATGTGCTGAAGAGTGCGTATGTTGATATAAGATATTAAAACATTTACGAGAATGCCACAGCAACCATTAGTCCTTGGTCCTAGTGCTCGCGACTGGGCGCCCGAACAAGGTACGGTCGTCTATGGGTGCCGGCCCCAGTCAGTGCGGGCACGCACATGACCAAGCGCGAGTGGCGCAACCAGGTTTTGGAAAGTCAAGATATTTGACTTTTGGCGCGGTGGCCCGAGCGGTGGGTTAAGCCAATGAGGGCGAACCAGCTGCGTGACATCATGGCCAGGCCCCCGCCACACCACCACGGGGGGCCGTAGCCTAGATATCGTCTTTGCTCCCCACTGCTCTTCTCTGACTTGCCAAGATGCGCGTCCCATGGCGACCCCTAGACCCCAGATCGTGGCTGAAACTGGTGCCCGCGACGCCAGGTGCACCGACGCGTGCGTGCGCGCAGTGGCTGGGGCCGAAGTCTTAGATTACATGAAGATACAACGACCATTAGATTGCATGAAGATACAAGCACGATAAGGATCAGCGATAAATGGAATAGAGCTAGAAGAAGTGGAAGACGATGTCTACCTTGGCCGGCGAGTCACAATGGGTGGGAACCTTTGTAATGAAATCAATAGGAGGATGAAGATGGGGTGCAGGCATTAGGAAGAAAAAAGACAGGGAACCTTCCACTGCTCCTCAACAGGAAAGTGTGTGACCCGTGTGTCCTGCCCAGGCTCACGTATGGGTGTGACACTTGGACCCTAAATGGGAAGATAATTCAGAAGCTTCATTCAACTCAAAAGAAGTACGTAGTGATGCACCCTGGGCTTCATCCAGCAGTGGGGAGACACGGGCTGGGGAGGATGGGATGCGGGAATGTGTGGGAGCGACGTGGAGAAGAGAGGCTGTAACCGCAGGACCTGGGGGATCACTGGGGAGGCTTCATCCAGCAGTGGGGAGACACGGGCTGGAGAGGATGGGATGAGGGAATGTGCGGGAGCGACGTGGAGAAGAGAGGCTGAAACCACAGGGACCTGGGGGATCACTGGGGAGGCTTCATCCAGCAGTGGGGAGACACGGGCTGGAGAGGATGGGATGAGGGAATGTGTGGGAGCGACGTGGAGAAGAGAGGCTGTAACCGCAGGACCTGGGGGATCACTGGGGAGGCCTCATCCAGAAGTGGGGAGACACGGGCTGGAGAGGATGGGATGAGGGAATGTGCGGGAGCGACGTGGAGAAGAGAGGCTGAAACCACAGGGACCTGGGGGATCACTGGGGAGGCTTCATCCAGCAGTGGGGAGACACGGGCTGGAGAGGATGGGATGAGGGAATGTGTGGGAGCGATGTGGAGAAGAGAGGCCGTAACCGCAGGACCTGAGAGATCCTTGGGAGGCTTCATCCAGCAGTGGGGAGTCATGGGCTGGGGAGGATGGGATGAGGGAATGTGTGGGAGTGACGTGGAGAAGAGGCTGTAACCGCAGGACCTGGGACATCACTGGGGAGGCTTCATCCAGCAGTGGGGAGACACGGGCTGGAGAGGATGGGATGAGGGAATGTGTGGGAGCGATGTGGAGAAGAGAGGCCGTAACCGCAGGACCTGAGAGATCCTTGGGAGGCTTCATCCAGCAGTGGGGAGACATGGGCTGGGGAGGATGGGATGAGGGAATGTGTGGGAGTGACGTGGAGAAGAGAGGCCATAACCGCAGGACCTGAGAGATCCTTGGGAGGCTTCATCCAGTAGTGGGGAGTCATGGGCTGGGGAGGATGGGATGAGGGAATGTGTGGGAGTGACGTGGAGAAGAGGCTGTAACCGCAGGACCTGGGACATCACTGGGGAGGCTTCATCCAGCAGTGGGGAGACACGGGCTGGAGAGGATGGGATGAGGGAATGTGTGGGAGCGACGTGGAGAAGAGAGGCTGTAACCGCAGGACCTGGGAGGTGACTGGGGAGGCTTCATCCAGCAGTGGGGAGACACGGGCTGGAAAGGATGGGATACGGGAATGTGTGGGAGCGACGTGGAGAAGAGAGGCTGTAACCGCAGGACCTGAGAGATCCTTGGGAGGCTTCATCCAGCAGTGAGCAGACACGGGCTGGGGAGGATGGGATGAGGGAATTTGTGGGAGCGACGTGGAGAAGAGAGGCTGTAACCGCAGGACCTGGGAGATCACTGGGGAGGCTTCATCCAGCAGTGGGGAGACACGAGGGGGGCGGGGGGGAGTACAGAAAAGTGGGATTAATCCATCCTGCAAACAATATCCTGATGTTTCTTCATATAGATATATATTGCTATTATCTTTTATTTGCATGGTGCCAACAGATACCACAGCGCAGTACAATGTGGGAGGGCAGTGACATTGTGTAACAAACAGAGGACATGTGAGTTACTGTACGATAAACTGAGACAATAGGAATGCAGTGTGTGTGTGTTGTGTGGTGTGTGTGTGTGTTGTGTGTCTTTTCCTGTGGGCAGGTTAACCAATGTACAGTGTAAGTACAGTGCCCCTATATAGCATGTTGGAGATACTCCTTATCAGTGTCAGGCAGTGGGTAAGAATTCTGCCCCCCGGGGTATGCATACACAGAGAGGTGTGTATGTAACAGGGAGGGGCTGTGTGTATATACTGAGGAATCAGTGGAATGTGTCACCGGAAGTGTGAGTACACCTCTCCCGCACACACACCTATATACACACACTGTGACACACCCACACACTTACACACAACTACATTCACATACTGTGATACACACACACACATACACACTGATACACACACACTGTGATACACACACACATACACACTGATACACACACTGTGATATACACACACATACACACTGTGATACACACATACACACGCTGATACACACACATACACACTACTACACACTGTGGTACACACACAGGTATACACACTGATACATACACACACTGTGATACACCCACCCACACACATATATCAATTGTGATACACAACTACATTCACATACTTTGATGCACACACAGGTATACACACTCTGATACACACTCTGATATACACACACTTACACACACACACAACTACATTCACACACTGTGATACAAGCGCACACAGTGTGATACACACATACACACTGATACACACACCCACACACATATACACTGTGACACACAACTACATTGACATACTGTGATACACACACATATACACACTCTGATACACACATACACACTGACACACCCACACACTGTGACACACACATACACACTGTGATACACACATACACACTGATACACACACACTGTGATACACACACATACACACTGATACACACACACACTGATACACACACACTGATACACACACACTGTGATACACACACTGTGATACACACATGCGCACACTGTGATACACACGTGCACACACACACACTGTGATACACACACACACTGTGATACACACACACCCAGTGATACACACGTGCACACACTGTGATACACACACACACTGTGATACACACGTGCACACACTGTGATACACACATACACACTGTGATACACACGCACACACACTGTGATACTCACGTGCACACACTGTGATACACACACTGTGATACACACGCGCACACACTGTGATACACACACACACACTGTGATACACACGTGCACACACTGTGATACACACACACACTGTGATACACACACACTGTGATACACACGTGCACACACTGTGATACACACACACACTGTGATACACACACACACTGTGATACACACACACACACTGTGATACACACGTGCACACACTGTGATACACACACACACTGTGATACACACGTGCACACACTGTGATACACACACACACACTGTGATACACACACACACTGTGATACACACGTGCACACACTGATACACTGTGATACACACGTGCACACACTGTGATACACATATACACACTGTGATACACATGCACACACTGTGATACACACATACACTGTGATACAAACGCTAACACACTGTGATACAAACGCTCACACACTGTGATATATACAGACACACTGTGATACACACGTGAACACACTGTGATACACACACACACACACACTGTGATACACACGTGCACACACTGTGATACACACATACACACTGTGATACACACGCGCACACACTGTGATACACACACACACTGTGATACACACGCTCACACACTGTGATATATACAGACACACACGTGCACACCTGTGATATATACAGACACACTGTGATACACACACACTGTGATATATACACACACACTGTGATATATACAGACACACTGTGATACACACACACACACACACTGTGATACACACGTGCACACACTGTGATACACACACACACACACACACACACACACTGTGATATATACAGACACACTGTGATACACACGTGCACACACTGTGATACACACACACACTGTGATACACACGTGCACACACTGTGATACACACACACACACACACACACTGTGATATATACAGACACACTGTGATACACACGTGCACACACTGTGATATATACAGACACACTGTGATACACACGTGCACACACTGTGATATATACAGACACACTGTGATACACACGTGCACACACTGATACACACACACACACACACACACTGTGATATATACAGACACACTGTGATACACACGTGCACACACTGTGATACACACACACACACTGTGATATATACAGACACACTGTGATACACACACACACTGTGATATATACAGACACACTGTAATATATACAGACACACTGTAATACACACACACACACTGTAATACACACACACACACACACACACACACACACACACACACACACACACACACACACACACACACACACACACACACACACACACACACACACACACACACACACACACTGTGATACACACACACACTGTGATATATACAGACACACTGTGATACACACACACACACACACACACACTGTGATATATACAGACACACACGTGCACACACTGTGATATACAGTATACAGACACACGTGTACACACACGCCCTGCCTTGCAGGGATATAAAATCTTATCTACAGGTGTGAAGGGGGTGGGGGCGGCTCTTTCTCTTCACTGCAGAGCATCGCGCCATTAACCCCTCGCCCTGCCAGAGATCTGCAGAGCATCGCTCCATTAACCACTCTCCCTGCCAGAGACCTGCAGAGCATCGCTCCATTAATCACTCTCCCTGCCAGAGACCTGCAGAGCATCACTCCATTAACCCCTCTCCCTGCCAGAGACCTGCAGAGCATCGCTCCATTAACCCCTTCCCTGCCAGAGACCTGCAGAGCATCGCTCCATTAACCACTCTCCCTGCCAGAGACCTGCAGAGCATCGCTCCATTAACCCCTCGCCCTGCCAGAGACCTGCAGAGCATCGCTCCATTAACCCCTTCCCTGCCAGAGACATGCAGAGCATCGCTCCATTAACCCCTCGCCCTGCCAGAGACCCGCAGAGCATCGCTCCATTAACCCTTTCCATGCCAGAGACCCGCAAAGCATCACTCCCTTATCCCCTCTCCCTGCCAGAGACTGCAGAGTATTGCTCCCTTATCCCCTCTCCTGCCAGAGATCTGCAGAGCATCACTCCCTTATCCCCTCTCCTGCCAGAGATCTGCAGAGCGTCACTCCCTTATCCCCTCTCCCCATTATACAGACACCTCTCTCCCCCTATATAATCCTGTTACTCACTGGTACCCCCACCATTACAGGATACCCACAGTTACCCCTACTGAATCTAGATAGCTCCTGATACTCACAAGTACCTGCCTTTACTCACCACTAACCCTTGTTGCCCCCTGATACTAACAGACAGTCCCATGTTACTCACAAATACCCCCGTTAAACCCAATAACTCACAGGTAACCCCCCTGTCATCCCCAGGCACCCTTTGTTACTCACTGGTAACCCCCCCCCCCACCCTGTTACTCATTGGTACCCCTTCATCAGGTACCCGTGACTCACTGACAGCCCCCCACCCGCCCCGTTAACGCACAAGTACATCATATTACACACAGGTACCCCATCTTACTCCCGGGTACCGCCCATGCTACTCACAGATACCCCCCGTTACACCCAGGTACCCTCCCATGCTACTCACAGATACCCCCCGTTACTCCCAGGTACCCTCCCATGCTACTCACAGGTACTTTCATATTACACACAGGTACACCATTTTACTCGCAGGTACCCCACATGCTACTCACAGGTACATCACATTATACACAGGTACCCCCCTCTCCATGTGACTCACAAGCAGCCCCCTTGTTACTCACAGGTACCACATCTTACTCTGATGTACCCCCGGTTACTCACAGGTACCCATTCCCATTGTGACTCCCAGGTACCTCCATGTTACTCACAGTATCCCCCCAGTTACTCACCGGTACCCTCCCATGTTACTCACAGGCACCCCCCCCTGTTACTCACAGGTACCCCCCCCTGTTACTCACCGGTACCCTCCCATGTTACTCACAAGCATCCCCCCTGTTACTCCCAGGTACCCCCCCCTGTTACTCACAGGTACCTCCATGTTACTCACAGTATCCCCCCAATTACTCACCTGTACACTCCCATGTTACCCACAGGCATCCCCCCTGTTACTCACAGGTACCCCCCAGTTACTCACCGGTACCCTCCCATGTTGCTCACAGGCACCCCCCCCCCCTGTTACTCACAGGTACCCATCCCCCTGTTACTCACAGATAACCCCCATGTTATTCACAGGTACCCCCTCCCCCTGTTACTCACAGGTACCCCCTCCCCCTATTACAGATACCCCCTAAAGTACTCCATGGTACTTACAGTTTCCCCCCAGTTACTCACAGGCACCCCCCCTGTTACTCACAGCCCCCCCCCCCAGGTACTCACAGACAGCCCCCCCTCCCCAGTTACTCACAGGTACCCCCATGTTACTCACAGGTACCCCCATGTTACTCACAGGTACTGCTGCTCCCCCACGGTTTGCCGGTGCAGTGACACGGAGAAGCCGAACATCCCCCCGGGCCTCCCCGCCTCCTTCAGCACCGGGAACCGGGTGTCCACGTTAAACCCGCTGCCCGAGCGGCACCACCAGAGCAGCAGGAGGAGAAGAGGCCCCGGGCTCAGCATGGTGCTGATCTGAGCCTGGTCCCGGTCCCTGTCCCGGTGCTGATCTGAGCCTGGTCCCGGTGCTGATCTGAGCCTGGTCCCGGTGCTGCTCCCGGTGCTGATCTGAGCCTGGTCCCGGTGCTGCTCCCGGTGCTGATCTGAGCCTGGTCCCGGTGCTGGTCCCGGTGCTGATCTGAGCCTGGTCCCGGTCCTTGTCCCGGTGCTGATCTGAGCCTGGTCCCGGTGCTGGTCCCGGTGCTGATCTGAGGCAGGTGCAGGTACCGGTTCTGATTCTCCCAAATGCCACTGTCCTGGGGCAGGTACTGGTACCGATCTCAGCCTGATCCTGGTCCCGGTGCTGATCTGAGGCAGGTGCAGGTACCGGTTCTGATTCTCCCAAATGCCACTGTCCTGGGGCAGGTACTGGTACCGATCTCAGCCTGATCCTGGTCCCGGTGCTGGGTGCAGGTCCTGGTCCCGGTGCTGGGTGCTGGTCCTGGTCCCGGTGCTGATCTCTCTCCTCCCTCTGCCCCGGTGCCGGTCACACACAGATCCTGTCCCCTCCTCCCTCTCCACCCCCCCTATCTCTCACCGCCTGACCCACCCACATCTCCCTGCTCCCTCCCTCTATATACACCTCTCCCCCCCCCCCACATCTCCCTGCTCCCTCCCTCTATATACACCTCTCCCCCCCCCCACATCTCCCTGCTCCCTCCCTCTATATACACCTCTCCCCCCCCCCCACCCACATCTCTCTGCTCCCTCCCTCTATATACACCTCTCCCCCCCCACATCTCCCTGCTCCCTCCCTCTATATACACCTCTCCCCCCCCCCACCCACATCACCCTGCTCCCTCCCTCTATATACACCTCTCCCCCCCCCACCCACATCTCCCTGCTCCCTCCCTCTATATACACTTATCCCCCCCCCACATCTCTCTGCTCCCTCCCTCTATATACACCTCGCCCCCCCCACCCACATCTCCCTGCTCCCTCCCTCTATATACACCTCTCCCCCCCACCCACATCTCTCTGCTCCCTCCTCTATATACACCTCTCCCCCCACCCACATCTCTCTGCCCCCTCCCTCTATATACACCTCTCCCCCCCACCTACATCTCCCTGCTCCCTCCCTCTATATACACCTCTCCCCCCCCCCACATCTCCCTGCTCCCTCCCTCTATATACACCTCTCCCCCACCCACATCTCTCTGCTCCCTCCCTCTATATACACCTCTCCCCCACCCACATCTCTCTGCTCCCTCCCTCTATATACACCTCTCCCCCCCCCCACCCACATCTCCCTGCTCCCTCCCTCTATATACACCTCTCCCCCCCACATCTCCCTGCTCCCTCCCTCTATATACACCTCTCCCTCCCACATCTCCCTGCTCCCTCCCTCTATATACACCTCTCCCCCCCCCCTCCCACATCTCCCTGCTCCCTCCCTCTATATACACCCCCCCCCCACATCTCCCTGCTCCCTCCCTCTATATACACCTCTCCCCCCCACATCTCCCTGCTCCCTCCCTCTATATACACCTCTCCCCCCCACCCACATCTCCCTGCTCCCTCCCTCTATATACACCTCTCCCCCCCCACCCACATCTCCCTGCTCCCTCCCTCTATATACACCTCCCCCCCCCACATCTCCCTGCTCCCTCCCTCTATATACACCTCTCCCCCCCCACATCTCCCTGCTCCCTCCCTCTATATACACCTCTCCCCCCCACTCACATCTCCCTGCTCCCTCCCTCTATATACACCTCTCCCCCCCCACCCACATCTCCCTGCTCCCTCCCTCTATATACACCTCTCCCCCCACCTACATCTCCCTGCTCCCTCCCTCTATATACACCTCTCCCCCCCACCCACATCTCCCTGCTCCCTCCCTCTATATACACCTCTCCCCCCCACCCACATCTCCCTGCCCCCTCCCTCTATATACACCTCTCCCCCCCACCTACATCTCCCTGCTCCCTCCCTCTATATACACCTCTCCCCCCCCCCACATCTCCCTGCTCCCTCCCTCTATATACACCTCTCCCCCCCCCCACATCTCCCTGCTCCCTCCCTCTATATACTCCTCTCCCCCCCACCCACATCTCCCTGCTCCCTCCCTCTATATACACCTCTCCCCCCCCCCACATCTCCCTGCTCCCTCCCTCTATATACACCTCTCCCCCCACCTACATCTCTCTGCTCCCTCCCTCTATATACACCTCTCCCCCCCACCCACATCTCCCTGCTCCCTCCCTCTATATACACCTCTCCCCCCCACCCACATCTCCCTGCTCCCTCCCTCTATATACACCTCTCCCCCCCCACCCACATCTCCCTGCTCCCTCCCTCTATATACACCTCTCCCCCACCCACATCTCCCTGCTCCCTCCCTCTATATACACCTCTCCCCCACCCACATCTCCCTGCTCCCTCCCTCTATATACACCTCTCCCCCCCCCCACATCTCCCTGCTCCCTCCCTCTATATACACCTCTCCCCCCCCCCACATCTCCCTGCTCCCTCCCTCTATATACACCTCTCCCCCCCCCCACATCTCCCTGCTCCCTCCCTCTATATACACCTCTCCCCCCCCCACCCACATCTCCCTGCTCCCTCCCTCTATATACACCTCTCCCCCCCCATCTCCCTGCTCCCTCCCTCTATATACACCTCTCCCCCCCCACATCTCCCTGCTCCCTCCCTCTATATACACCTCTCCCCCCCCCCACATCTCCCTGCTCCCTCCCTCTATATACACCTCCCCCCCACCCACATCTCCCTGCTCCCTCCCTCTATATACACCTCTCCCCCCCACCCTCATCTCTCTGCTCCCTCCCTCTATATACACCTCTCCCCCCCACCCACATCTCCCTGCTCCCTCCCTCTATATACACCTCTCCCCCCCACCCACATCTCCCTGCTCCCTCCCTCTATATACACCTCCCCCCCCCACCCACATCTCCCTGCTCCCTCCCTCTATATACACCTCTCCCCCCCCATCTCCCTGCTCCCTCCCTCTATATACACCTCTCCCCCCCCACATCTCCCTGCTCCCTCCCTCTATATACACCTCTCCCCCCCCCCCACATCTCCCTGCTCCCTCCCTCTATATACACCTCCCCCCCACCCACATCTCCCTGCTCCCTCCCTCTATATACACCTCTCCCCCCCACCCTCATCTCTCTGCTCCCTCCCTCTATATACACCTCTCCCCCCCCACCCACATCTCCCTGCTCCCTCCCTCTATATACACCACTCCCCCCCCACATCTCCCTGCTCCCTCCCTCTATATACACCTCTCCCCCCCACATCTCCCTGCTCCCTCCCTCTATATACACCCCCCCACCCACATCTCACTGCTCTCTCCCTCTATATACACCTCTCCCCCCCCCCACATCTCTCTGCTCCCTCCCTCTATATACACCTCTCCCCCCCCACCCACATCTCCCTGCTCCCTCCCTCTATATGCACCTCTCCCCCCCCCCCACATCTCCCTGCTCCCTCCCTCTATATACACCTCACCCCCCCACCCACATCTCACTGCTCTCTCCCTCTATATACACCTTTCCCCCCCCACATCTCTCTGCTCCCTCCCTCTATATACACCTCTCCCCCCCCACCCACATCTCCCTGCTCCCTCCCTCTATATACACCTCTCCCCCCCCCCACATCTCCCTGCTCCCTCCCTCTATATACACCTCTCCCCCCCCCACCCACATCTCCCTGCTCCCTCCCTCTATATACACCTCTCCCCCCCACCCACATCTCCCTGCTCCCTCCCTCTATATACACCTCTCCCCCCCCCACCCACATCTCCCTGCTCCCTCCCTCTATATACACCTCTCCCCCCCCCCACCCACATCTCCCTGCTCCCTCCCTCTATATACACCTCTCCCCCCCCCCCACCCACATCTCCCTGCTCCCTCCCTCTATATGCACCTCTCCCCCCCCCCACATCTCCCTGCTCCCTCCCTCTATATACACCTCACCCCCCCCCACCCACATCTCCCTGCTCCCTCCCTCTATATACACCTCTCCCCCCCCCCACCCACATCTCCCTGCTCCCTCCCTCTATATACACCTCTCCCCCCACCAACATCTCCCTGCTCCCTCCCTCTATATACACCTCTCCCCCCCCATCTCCCTGCTCCCTCCCTCTATATACACCCCCACCCACATCTCTCTGCTCCCTCCCTCTATATACCTCTCCCCCCCCACATCTCCCTGCTCCCTCCCTCTATATACACCTCTCCCCCCCACATCTCCCTGCTCCCTCCCTCTATATACACCTCTCCCCCCACCAACATCTCCCTGCTCCCTCCCTCTATATACACCTCTCCCCCCCACCCACATCTCTCTGCTCCCTCCCTCTATATACACCTCTCCCCCCCCCCACCCACATCTCCCTGCTCCCTCCCTCTATATACACCACTCCCCCCCCACATCTCCCTGCTCCCTCCCTCTATATACACCTCTCCCCCCCCACCCACATCTCCCTGCTCCCTCCCTCTATATACACCTCTCCCCCCCCACCCACATCTCCCTGCTCCCTCCCTCTATATACACCTCTCCCCCCCCACCCACATCTCCCTGCTCCCTCCCTGTATATACACCTCTCCCCCCCACCCACATCTCCCTGCTCCCCCCTCTATATACACCTCTCCCCCCCACCCACATCTCCCTGCTCCCTCCCTCTATATACACCTCTCCCCCCCACCCACATCTCCCTGCTCCCTCCCTCTAAATACACCTCTCCCTCCCACCCACATCTCCCTGCTCCCTCCCTCTATATACACCTCTCCCCCCCACCCACATCTCTCTGCTCCCTCCCTCTATATACACCTCTCCCCCCCCCCACATCTCTCTGCTCCCTCCCTCTATATACACCTCTCCCCCCCTCCCCACCCACATCTCCCTGCTCCCTCCCTCTATATACACCTCTCCCCCCCACCCACATCTCCCTGTTCCCTCCCTCTATATACACCTCTCCCCCCCACCCACATCTCTCTGCTCCCTCCCTCTATATACACCTCTCCCCCCCCCCACATCTCTCTGCTCCCTCCCTCTATATACACCTCTCCCCCCCACCCACATCTCCCTGCTCCCTCCCTCTATATACACCTCTCCCCCCCACATCTCCCTGCTCCCTCCCTCTATATACAACTCTCCCCCCCCCACATCTCTCTGCTCCCTCCCTCTATATACACCTCTCCCCCCCACCCACATCTCCCTGTTCCCTCCCTCTATATACACCTCTCCCCCCCACCCACATCTCTCTGCTCCCTCCCTCTATATACACCTCTCCCCCCCCCCCACATCTCTCTGCTCCCTCCCTCTATATACACCTCTCCCCCCTCCACATCTCTCTGCTCCCTCCCTCTATATACACCTCTCCCCACCTCCCCCCACATCTCTCTGCTCCCTCCCTCTATATACAACTCTCCCCCCCCCCACATCTCTCTGCTCCCTCCCTCTATATACACCTCTCCCCCCCACCCACATCTCCCTGTTCCCTCCCTCTATATACACCTCTCCCCCCCACCCACATCTCTCTGCTCCCTCCCTCTATATACACCTCTCCCCCCCCCCACATCTCCCTGCTCCCTCCCTCTATATACAACTCTCCCCCCCCCACATCTCTCTGCTCCCTCCCTCTATATACACCTCTCCCCCCCACCCACATCTCCCTGTTCCCTCCCTCTATATACACCTCTCCCCCCCACCCACATCTCTCTGCTCCCTCCCTCTATATACACCTCTCCCCCCCCACCCACATCTCTCTACTCCCTCCCTCTATATACACCTCTCCCCCCCCCCACCCACATCTCCCTGCTCCCTCCCTCTATATACACCTCTCCCCCCCACCAACATCTCCCTGCTCCCTCCCTCTATATACACCACTCCCCCCCCACATCTCCCTGCTCCCTCCCTCTATATACACCTCTCCCCCCCCACCCACATCTCCCTGCTCCCTCCCTCTATATACACCTCTCCCCCCACCACCCTCATCTCTCTGCTCCCTCCCTGTATATACACCTCTCCCCCCCACCCACATCTCTCTGGTCCCTCCCTCTATATACACCTCTCCCCCCACCACCCTCATCTCTCTGCTCCCTCCCTCTATATACACCTCACCCCCCACCAACATCTCCCTGCTCCCTCCCTCTATATACACCTCTCCCCCCCACCCACATCTCCCTGCTCCCTCCCTCTAAATACACCTCACCCCCCACATCTCCCTGCTCCCTCCCTCTAAATACACCTCTCTCCCCCCCCACCCACATCTCCCTGCTCCCTCCCTCTATATACACCTCTCCCCCCCTCCCCACCCACATCTCCCTGCTCCCTCCCTCTATATACACCTCTCCCCCCCACCCACATCTCCCTGTTCCCTCCCTCTATATACACCTCTCCCCCCCACCCACATCTCTCTGCTCCCTCCCTCTATATACACCTCTCCCCCCCCCCCACATCTCTCTGCTCCCTCCCTCTATATACACCTCTCCCCCCCACCCACATCTCCCTGCTCCCTCCCTCTATATACACCTCTCCCCCCCACATCTCCCTGCTCCCTCCCTCTATATACAACTCTCCCCCCCCCACATCTCTCTGCTCCCTCCCTCTATATACACCTCTCCCCCCCACCCACATCTCTCTGCTCCCTCCCTCTATATACACCTCTCCCCACCTCCCCCCACATCTCTCTGCTCCCTCCTTCTATATACACCTCTCCCCCCTCCACATCTCTATGCTCCCTCCCTCTATATACACCTCTCCCCCCCACCCACATCTCTCTGCTCCCTCCCTCTATATACACCTCTCCCCCCCCCCACATCTCTCTGCTCCCTCCCTCTATATACACCTCTCCCCCCTCCACATCTCTCTGCTCCCTCCCTCTATATACACCTCTCCCCACCTCCCCCCACATCTCTCTGCTCCCTCCTTCTATATACACCTCTCCCCCACCACCTTTCTTGATATTCGTGGCTTTTTGACACACAAGAGGAACCCAACTGGGTCATTCTCTCGCTAGATGAGGTTAACAATGCAATGTTTATTTAATACAGCTCAACTCCCGTTATAGCGCGATCCGTTACAGCGCGGATCCGCTTATATCGCGGTGCGCGCGTGGCTTCCAAATTTATCGTATTTATGAATACTTTACAACACGGTTATTGGCGCCTTAAATACTTTGTTGTACAATGCACACAATGGTACATTATTTCTAACGCGATCCGCTTATAACGCGGTGTGATTCTTTGCACCCCAAGCACAGCGTTATAAGGGGGGTTGAGCTGTATATGGCTGGTCTTCTCTACTTGGGGGTGACATTTGGTAATAAATGCAGGGCAACCAATTTTACAGTTTCGACAATGAAGATTCTCTAGAACCTTCCAAAGATCTATTAGTATATGTGGAGAGAAAAAAAAAGAGATATATTGGCCTTTCAGCCCCATTAGTTGGAGCTTGTTTGCACTTTATTTAGGATTGGGATTTATTTGTGTACACAGGGTATAGGGAAGTACCATAGGTCTTTTTTTTTTTTACCTTTGGCAATGGGCCTGTGGAAGGAATCATTACCACGAAACGTTGCCCCCCTATTTTCCCTGTTTGACTCCCCTCCCCCCCCCACTCCCTTTGTGGTTCCCTCTCCCCGTCCCTGTGTGTTTCCCCCTTCACTTTTTCGCTGAGCTCTCCTATAGCATAATGTGCTACCCTTGTGTTTAGCATCTTTCAAGTTGTATACTTTTTTTGCTCTAACCTTACATTAAATTGATTATTTTCGGCATATCCGCTTGTTACGTTTTCTTTCCACTCGTCAGTGAGTGCCGGGAACCCCCCCTCCTTTTTTTCCTCCTGATATTATTTGGCGGAATTAGGGTCCTCCCTGTTCCCTTGTGCACCCTGCATAGTCTCTCATTAATGGCCCCCATTGTGTGCTGTCTATCTCTATATTTTCTGTATTAGTGTATGTGGTTTTCTTAAAAGAAAGTAATGTACGCCTGCCCTGCGAACTTGACTTTAGCTAGTGAGTCCATGATAGTACCCTCATCATACCCCTTTGTTATAAATCTTTGCACTCGTTTCAGAATCTACACTATAATTCTAAGTTGGATTCCGTTTGTTTGTATGTCCGAAGCATCGGAATCTCAGAAACGGCACCACGTACCACAACGAAACGTTCACAGGACGTTCTGCTTCGGATTTGTAGGTCAACGCAACTATTTTGAGCTTCCAATGTTACTCACCTCCCAAATTATGGACATTCTAAGTTTCCCTCGGCTGTCAGCAAATCTGTTAGAGCAGGAGCAGGGGGCGGGGGGGAGGGGGGGGCGTGGCTACTAAGGGAGGGGGCGTGTCCTTGCCTGGATCGGGGCTGTGTGTGTCTCTGTGTCTCTGTTTGTGAGTGTGATGTGAGATGTGTGGGGGAGATGTTTCAGCGGGGGGGGTGGAGGGGGGAGATGTGCCAGCTAGCTGGGGGAGATGTACCAACGGGGGGGGGGGGGGAGGGGGCGGGAAAATGTGCTGCCGGCAAGGGGAGATCCCAAGCACCCAGATAAGGTGCTCGATGTTGATCCATCACATGTGATAGGGGAACTGTAAGACGAGCGGGACCTTATGCGTGTATACTGTACGTATGTATGTATGTATATCTTTATTTATGTAGCGCCCAAAGTGTACTCAGCCCTTCACAAAGAATACAGCACAGGGAATTATAATAACACAATAAGCGCAGCAAAATCAGACAATAGGAAAGGAAATCCCTGCCCCGCAGAGCTTACAATCTAAGTGGTATGTTGGGAGAGTTACAGAGACAGCAGGTGAGGGAATAAGTGCAGTAGATGGCAGTGCTTGGACACCATGGTTGGTAGGAGTGACTGTGGGTGTGGGACAGTAGATGGCAGTGCTTGGACACCATGTTTGGTAGGAGTGACTGTGGGTGTGGGACAGTAGATGGCAGTGCTTGGACACCATGGTTGGTAGGAGTGACTGTGGGTGTGGGACAGTAGATGGCAGTGCTTGGACACCATGGTTGGTAGGAGAGACTGTGGGTGTGGGTCAGTAGATGGCAGGGCTTGGACACCATAGTTGGTAGGAGAGACTGTGGGTGTGGGACAGTAGATGGCAGTGCTTGGCCACCATGGTTGGTAGGAGAGACTGTGGGTGTGGGACAGTAGATGTTAGGGCTTGGCCACCATGGTTGGTAGGAGAGACTGTGGGTGTGGGACAGTAGCCACGAGTGCAGGCTGTTGGGACGCTTGATCGGTGAGGCGAGTATACACAGCACAGTACGTCTGCAGCTGTTCACAAGCGGTGACGCAACATCTCTCACGTGCTAGACGGAAATGAAGAAGAAAAAAAAACGGTGACCGGCGCTCAGTGAAGTCAAGTTTTGTAATTAGTATGTTGGTCAGTAGACGGGTAAGCATTGTGCGTATATCAGAGTACTTCTTTAACTCATTTCATGTAGCTAGGACATGGGTTTACCACACTGGAAACGGCCGAACGGCCGACACCGCTGAGCCTCTCGCCGGATGTAACGAGGGGTAGCTGAGCGCTGCAGGACGAACAGCACCAGGCAAGGGGATGCGATCTTGCCAGCGTGGCAGGCACAGGAACCGTCTCCTCGGTTGAGGTTATCAGCGGACAGGCCCTATCGGGAATCTTTCAAAGTTAATGCCCCGTGCACCTCAGTGTCAACTGGCGTCACCACACAGCGTCACGAGAACGTGACCGGGTGGTATCTGTCGGAGGATCGCGGTAACAACTGCAGGCACCGATGGAGGAGATAATGTCCACCTCCAGCCGAAAACTACCCCGGCGATGGGTAGCAGCGGCTCGTGACATCAATGTGTAGCGCCACGGGTAGTGGCCGTGTAGAGCGCGTCGGGGAGCCAGATTAAGCCGCACGCCGGTAGTGGTGGCAAACGGAGTGGTAAAGCGTATGACCAGTCACAAAGGTATAAAAACAACCGAAAATATCCGACGCGTTTCGTAGTTAAAAAAAAGTAAAGCATATGGCCAAAATGAAAAAAGAAAACTGTGATAAAGCGCGAATGCTTAAAGTAATATAGTATTGATAATACTAAAAGTGATTACCAAAAACAAAACCCTAAATATATAAGGGCTAGGCTGCCTGGTGATAGGAATCGATACAGATCACTAATAACATACATAAAACAACACAATATACCTGCGCCTAGAAACAACCCATATCGGACCAGAAGATGATACAGTCCTTAGTGTCCAAACAATGTCCAAATGGGAAATATAAACACAGAAGCGCACCAAGGGTCAAGATATATGTAATAAACAAGTAAAATAGTAACAAGTAAAAACGTACATATAAAATTATGTAAGTCCAGTAGCGGCCAGTACACAGGTAACCAGTTCAAACGAATGGTAGGCGCAGGAGGTATGTGCTGAGGCTCACCGATCAGTCCCGCGCGCTGGGGCTGGCTTGCTCGGGCAAAACTCAGTTGTTACTTCCGGGTTGCGGCTCCTCGCAGGACCCGCGTTGAGTAGTCCACCACAATCGCCGGCGTTCTGTGCTTCCAGATGCATCAGCCTGACGAAGCACTGAATTGCGCGAAACGCGTTGCGGAGTTCACACAGTGCATACAGGGATCCAGACCCTTGGCTTGTACAAGTTCCAGCCCTCCCACAGAGGTTTGAGCCACTTCCATCCGGCCCGCTCGAGCGGGGACGTCTGCTGGAAGCACAGGACGCCGGCGATTGTGGTGGACTACTCAACACGGGTCCTGCGAGAAGAACGCGCGGAACTGATCTGTGAGCCTCAGCATATACCTCCTGCGCCTACCTGTGTACTGGCCGCTACTGGACTTATATAATTTTATATGTAAGTTTTTACTTGTTATTATTTTACTTGTGTATTACATATATCTTAACCCTTTGCTGCGCTTCTGTGTTTATTTTTCATTTCCATCCGGCGTCGGCGTCTTCCCACGACGGCTATCGGTGGAGGAGGGGCGCCTTCACACCACGGCAGCAGCAAGACGGGAGAGCTGATCTACGTCAAGATCCCTTTTAGGAAGCAAGGGTGCGGTTTGATTCTTTCATCCAATGTCCAAATGGGTCTTGATTGCACTCTCCTGACACATGGGAATAGGTAAAGAAAGAGATGGTAGTGCAACACCGACACAAAACGAAATGAGTAACCGCAAAACACCACATGAACCGCGGGAGAGCTCCAAATACACTGGGGCTATTTAATAATCACAACACAGACACAACCAGTGTCTTAAAGAAAGAGGAACACGAGCCCAGGGGGCAATCCGGGGGGTGGGGGCAATCCGGGGGGGGTGGGCAATCCGGGGAGTGTCCAACGGGAATCCCACTCACGGCAAAATATATAATCACTCAGTCCCGGCTTCAGCACAAGTGGCCCAATCTGTCCCTGCTTCAGCGCAGGTGGCTCAATCAGTCCCTGCTTCAGCACAGGTGTCTCAATGCGTTCCCAGCTCCAGCACAGGTGGCTCAATCAGTCCCAGCTTCAGCACAGGTGGCTCAATCAGTCCCAGCTTCAGCACAGGTGGCTCAATCAGTCCCAGCTTCAGCACAGGTGGCTCAATCAGTCCCTGCTTCAGCGCAGGTGGCTCAATCAGCCCCTGCTTCAGCACAGATGGCTCAATCAGTTCCAGCTTCAGCGCAGGTGGCTCCATCAGCCCCAGCTTCAGCAGAGGTGCTGAAGCTGGGACTCATTGAGCCACCTGTGCTGAAGCAGGGATATCCTGAAAACCTGACCTGTTGAGCCCCCCCGCACTAGTGTCGCCGTACAAATGTCTAGAGATGGGCGGGCCCACCTTGTTCCTCGCCGGGCCCAGATGTTCTGGGACACGCGGTCTGAGATAGCCGCGTATTTCTGGGGGCGCGCGCCCTGCTTGCCGAGCCACGCCGCACGTTTGCCGACGGGTGGAAGTTTTTATGCCGGGGGTGCAGGGCTCATTCCAGCAGGATTCGGTGACTCGCGTGTGACCGCACGCCTGTGTGGGCCCAGAGGTTCCGGGGGTAGCCGCGGCGCTGGTATATCGGGGGGGGGGGGGGAAGGGTGAGACATCGCTAAGGGTTTCCCACTCGGTCAGCAGGTGCAGTTATAGGGGTATCATTGTGCGGCAATGCAGCATGTGTCCACCAGAGGGCAGCGCGAGACCATATTTATGTCCACTGTGTTTATGTGCAAGTGTGTACAGGCATACCCCGCTTTAAGTACACTCACTTTAAGTACACTCGCGAGTAAGTACATCTCACTCAATAGGCAAACGGCAGCTCGCGCATGCGCCTGTCAGCACGTAATGAACAGCAATACCGGCTCCCTACCTGTACCGAAGCTGTGCGCAAGCGGGGAGACTATAGGGCCTGTTACACATGCGTTATTTACATCAGTTATGCACGTATATGACGATTGCAGTACAGAACATGCATCGATAAGTGGGGAAAAGGTAGTGCTTCACTTTAAGTACATTTTCGCTTTACATACATGTTCCGGTCCCATTGCGTACGTTAATGCGGGGTATGCCTGTATATCAGTATATGGGCCTCATGCAGAGAGCAGCGCTATTTGCAATCTCGCCATTTTTAGGAGAAAATCGCGCTAAAAACAGCTGAAAATGGCGAGTTAGGGAAAACGCGCCATTTTTTTTTCTATTTCAAAATTTCGCCGCGCGGCTGGCGAGAAACTACATCTCGCCAGTCTGAAAAATATCCGAATTCAGAAAGGCGCGCTCGCCATTTAGCGGCTGTTTTTGGCGCGATTTTCGTCAATTTTCTCTGCCAACTAAAGTTGGCAAGAAGCAGGAGGTCGCCGGCTATAGGGGAAAAAAAAAATGCGCGATTTTTTCCCCCCCTTTCAGCTGCGCGCATCTCCTCCTTTACAATTCTCCACGTGCAGTAATGCTAAAAATAGCGGATTTCGCCCATTTCTGCATATGGAGAATAAAACTCTCCATTTAAGCTACTTTTTCTTAAACTCTCCAATTTATTCTAACGCTGCTCTCTGCATAGGCCCCTATGTGTGTTATCTCTCTGCGTGTTATTATATCTCTGCGTGTTATTATATCTCTGTGTGTTATTATATCTCTCTGCGTGCTATTATATCTCTGTGTGTTATTATATCTCTCTGCGTGTTATTATATCTCTGTGTGTTATTATATCTCTATGCGTGTTATTATATATCTCTGCGCGTTATTATATATCTCTGCGTGTTATTATATACAGTATCTGCGTGTTATTATATCTCTGCGTGTTATTATATATCTCTGCGCGTTATTATATCTCTCTGCGTGTTATTATATATCTCTGCGTGTTATTATATCTCTGCGTGTTATTATATCTCTCTGCGTGTTATTATATCTCTGCGTGTTATTATATCTCTGCGTGTTATTATATCTCTGCGTGTTATTATATCTCTGCGTGTTATTATATCTCTCTGCGTGTTATTATATCTCTCTGTATGTTATTATATCTCTCTGCGTGTTATTATACCTCTCTGCATGTTATTATATCTCTCTGCGTGTTATTATATCGCTCTGCGTGTTATTATATCTCTGCGTGCTATTATATCTCTCTGCGTGTTATTATATCTCTCTGCGTGTTATTATATCTGTCTGCGCGTTATTATATCTCTCTGTGTGTTATTATATCTCTCTGCATGTTATTATATCGCTCTGCGTGTTATTATATCTCTCTGTGTGTTATTATATCTCTCTGTGTGTTATTATATCTCTGCGTGTTATTATATCTCTGTGTGTTATTATATCTCTCTGCATGTTATTATATCTCTCTGCATGTTATTATATATCTCTGTGTGTTATTATATCGCTCTGCGTGTTATTATATCTCTGCGTGTTAGTATATCTCTCTGTGTGTTATTATATCTCTGCGTGTTATTATATCTCTCTGCGTGTTATTATATCTCTCTGCGTGTTATTATATCGCTCTGCGTGTTATTATATCTCTCTGTGTGTTATTATATCTCTCTGTGTGTTATTATATCTCTGCGTGTTATTATATCTCTGTGTGTTATTATATCTCTCTGCGTGTTATTATATCTCTCTGCGTGTTATTATATCTCTCTGCGTGTTATTATATCTCTCTGCGTGTTATTATATCTCTCTGCGCGTTATTATATCTCTCTGTGTGTTATTATATCTCTCTGCGTGTTATTATATCTCTCTGCGTGTTATTATATCTCTCTGTGTGTTATTATATCTCTCTGTGTGTTATTATATCTCTGCGTGTTATTATATCTCTGTGTGTTATTATATCTCTGCGTGTTATTATATCTCTGCGCGTTATTATATCTCTGCATGTTATTATATCTCTGTGTGTTATTATATCTACTGCGTGTTATTATATCTCTGCGTGTTATTATATCTCTCTGCTTGTTATTATCTCTCTGCGTGTTATTACATCTTTGCGTGTTATATATCTCTGCGTGTTATTATCTCTCTGCGTGTTATTATATCTCTGCGTGTTATTATATCTCTCTGCTTGTTATTATCTCTCTGCGTGTTATTACATCTCTCTGCGTGTTATTATATCTCTGCGTGTTATTATATCTCTGCCTGTTATTATATCTCTCTGCGTGTTATTATATCTCTCTGCGTGTTATTATATATCCCTGCGTGTTATTATATCTCTGCATGTTATTATATCTCTGCGTGTTATTATCTCTGCGCGTTATTATATCTCTGCGTGTTATTATATCTCTCTGCATGTTATTATATCTCTGCGTGTTATTATATCTCTGCGTGTTATTATATCTCTCTGCATGTTATTATATCTCTGCGTGTTATTATATCTCTCTGGCGCTCTCTGAATAAACAATAATAATATTGCTTCACTAGTGGTGTCAGGCTTGGGGTGCAGCTGGGAAGAGCTGGGAGGAGGAGGTTGGGGTGTCAGGCTTGGGGTGCAGCTGGGAAGAGCTGGGAGGAGGAGGTTGGGGTGTCAGGCTTGGGGTGCAGCTGGGAAGAGCTGGGAGGAGGAGGTTGGGGTGTCAGGCTTGGGGTGCAGCTGGGAAGAGCTGGGAGGAGGAGGTTGGGGTGTCAGGCTTGGAGTGCCACTGGGAAGAGCTGGGAGGAGGAGGTTGGGGTGTCAGGCTTGGGGTGCAGCTGGGAAGAGCTGGGAGGAGGAGGTTGGGGTGTCAGGCTTGGGGTGCATCTGGGAAGAGCTGGGAGGAGGAGGTTGGGGTGTCAGGCTTGGGGTGCAGCTGGGAAGAGCTGGGAGGAGGAGGTTGGGGTGTCAGGCTTGGGGTGCAGCTGGGAAGAGCTGGGAGGAGGAGGTTGGGGTGTCAGGCTTGGGGTGCAGCTGGGAAGAGCTGGGAGGAGGAGGTTGGGGTGTCAGGCTTGGGGTGCAGCTGGGAAAAGCTGGGAGGAGGAGGTTGGGGTGTCAGGCTTGGGGTGCAGCTGGGAAGAGCTGGGAGGAGGAGGTTGGGGTGTCAGGCTTGGGGTACAGCTGGGAAGAGCTGGGAGGAGGAGGTTGGGGTGTCAGGCTTGGGGTGCAGCTGGGAAGAGCTGGGAGGAGGAGGTTGGGGTGTCAGGCTTGGGGTGCAGCTGGGAAGAGCTGGGAGGAGGAGGTTGGGGTGTCAGGCTTGGGGTGCAGCTGGGAAAAGCTGGGAGGAGGAGGTTGGGGTGTCAGGCTTGGGGTGCAGCTGGGAAGAGCTGGGAGGAGGAGGTTGGGGTGTCAGGCTTGGGGTGCAGCTGGGAGGAGGAGGTTGGGGTGTCAGGCTTGGGGTGCAGCTGGGAGGAGGAGGTTGGGGTGTCAGGCTTGGGGTTTGCGCTTAGTGTCGCGTGCGAGGTCCTGGGAAGTTGGAGATCCAGGCGCTAGTGTCCTGAGTGCGAATCAGCTGGTGCTTGGCATCATCATACGCTGCCGCTGACCTGCAGAAGGACGAGCGCTTGGGGTGCAGCTGGGGGAGGAGCTTGGGGTGCAGCTGGGAGCAGCTTGGGGTGCAGCTGGGAGGAGCTGTGGGGGCAGCTGGGAGGGTTGGGGTACAGTTGGGAGGAGCTTGGGGGGCAGCTGGGAGGAGCTGGGGGTGCAGCTGGGAGGAGCTGGGGGTGCAGTCGGGAGGAGCTGGGGGTGCAGCTGGGAGGGTTGGGGTACAGCTGGGAGGAGCTGTGGGGTGCAGCTGGGAGGAGCTTGGGGTGCAGTCGGGAGGAGCTGGGGGTGCAGCTGGGAGGAGCTGTGGGGTGCAGCTGAGAGGAGTTGGGGTGCAGCTGGGAGGAGCTGGGGTGCAGCTGGGAGGAGCTTGGGGTGCAGTCGGGAGGAGCTGGGAGTGCAGCTGGGAGGAGCTGGGGGTGCAGCTGGGAGGAGCTGGGGGATGCAGCTAGGAGGAGCTGGGGGTGCAGCTGGGAGGAACTTGGGGTGCCGTCGGGAGGAGCTAGGGGTGCAGCTGGGAGGAGCTGAGGGTGCAGCTGGGAGGACCTGGGGGTGAAACTGGGAGGAGCTGGGGGTGCCGTTGGGAGGAGCTTGGGGTGGCGCTGGGAGGAGCTGGGGGTGCAGGCGGGAGGAGCTTAGGGGGCAGCTGGGAGGAGCTGGGGTGTAGCTGGGAGGAGCTGGGGGGCAGCTGGGAGGAGCTTGGGGTATAGCTGGGAGGAGCTGGGGGTGCAGCTGGGAGGAGCTGGGGGTGCAGCTGGGAGGGCAACTGGGAGGAGCTGGGGGGCAACTGGGAGGAGCTGGGGGTGCAGCTGGGAGGAGCTGGGAGGGCAACTGGGAGGAGCTGGAGGG
>NC_134505.1:6298110-6333110 GCF_040206685.1 Ascaphus truei | reverse complement strand
CAGACCCTGCCTGTCTCTCTGTCTCTCCCTATATCCCAGACCCTGCCTGTCTCTCTGTCTCTCCCTATATCCCAGACCATGCCTGTCTCTCTGTCCCTCCCTATATCCCAGACCCTGCCTGTCTCTCTGTCTGTCTCTCCCTATATCCCAGACCCTGCCTGTCTCTCTCTCACTCCTATATCCAGACCCTGCCTGTCTCTCTGTCTGTCTCTCCCTATATCCCAGACCCTGCCTGTCTCTCTGTCTCTCCCTATATCCCAGACCCCTGCCTGTCTCTCTGTCTGTCTCTCCCTATATCCCAGACCCTGCCTGTCTCTCTGTCTGTCTCTCCCTATATCCCAGACCCTGCCTGTCTCTCTCTCTCTCCCTATATCCCAGACCCTGCCTGTCTCTCTGTCTGTCTCTCCCTATATCCCAGACCCTGCCTGTCTCTCTGTCTGTCTCTCCCTATATCCCAGACCCTGCCTGTCTCTCTGTCTCTCCCTATATCCCAGACCCCTGCCTGTCTCTCTGTCTGTCTCTCCCTATATCCCAGACCCTGCCTGTCTCTCTGTCTCTCCCTATATCCCAGACCCTGCCTGTCTCTCTGTCTGTCTCTCCCTATATCCCAGACCCTGCCTGTCTCTCTGTCTGTCTCTCCCTATATCCCAGACCCTGCCTGTCTCTCTGTCTCTCCCTATATCCCAGACCCTGCCTGTCTCTGTCTCTCCCTATATCCCAGACCCTGGCTGTCTCTCTGTCTCTCCCTATATCCCAGACCCTGCCTGTCTCTCTGTCTCTCCCTATATCCCAGACCCTGCCTGTCTCTCTGTCTGTCTCTCCCTATATCCCAGACCCTGCCTGTCTCTCTGTCTGTCTCTCCCTATATCCCAGACCCTGCCTGTCTCTCTGTCTCTCCCTATATCCCAGACCCTGCCTGTCTCTCTGTCTCTCCCTATATACCAGACCCTGCCTGTCTCTCTGTCTGTCTCTCCCTATATCCCAGACCCTGCCTGTCTGTCTGTCTCTCCTTATATCCCAGACCCTGCCTGTCTCTCTGTCTCTCCCTATATCCCAGATCCTGCCTGTCTCTCTGTCTCGCTCTATATCCCAGACCCTGCCTGTCTCTCTGTCTCTCCCTATATCCCAGACCCTGCCTGTCTCTCTGTCTCTCCCTATAACCCAGACCCTGCCTGTCTCTCTGTCTCTCCCTATATCCCAGACCCTGCCTGTCTCTCTGTCTGTCTCTCCCTATATCCCAGACCCTGCCTGTCTCTCTGTCTCTCCCTATATCCCAGACCCTGCCTGTCTCTCTGTCTCTCCCTATATCCCCGACCCAGCCTGTCTCTCTGTCTGTCTCTCCCTATATCCCAGACCCTGCCTGTCTCTCTGTCTCTCCCTATATCCCAGACCCTGCCTGTCTCTCTGTCTGTCTCTCCCTATATCCCAGACCCTGCCTGTCTCTCTCTCTCTCCCTATATCCCAGACCCTGCCTGTCTCTCTGTCTCTCCCTATATCCCAGACCCTGCCTGTCTCTCTGTCTGTCACTCCCTATATCCCAGACCCTGCCTGTCTCTCTGTCTGTCTCTCCCTATATCCCAGACCCTGCCTGTCTCTCCCTATAACCCAGACCCTGTCTGTCTCTCTGTCTGCCTCTCCCTATATCCCAGATCCTGCCTGTCTCTCTGTCTCTCGCTATATCCCAGACCCTGCCTGTCTCTCTGTCTCTCCCTATATTCCAGACCCTGTCTGTCTCTCTGTCTGTCTCTCCCTATATCCCAGACCCTGCCTGTCTCTCTGTCTGTCTCTCCCTATATCCCAGATCCTGCCTGTCTCTCTGTCTCTCCCTATATCCCAGACCCTGCCTGTCTCTCTGTCTGTCTCTCCCTATATCCCAGATCCTGCCTGTCTCTCTGTCTCTCCCTTTATCCCAGACCCTGCCTGTCTCTCTGTCTCTCCCTATATCCCAGACCCTGCCTGTCTCTCTCTCTCCCTATATCCCAGACCCTGCCTGTCTCTCTGTCTCTCCCTATATCCCAGACCCTGCCTGTCTCTGTCTGTCTCTCCCTATATCCCAGACCCTGCCTGTCTCTCTGTCTGTCTCTCCCTATATCCCAGACCCTGCCTGTCTCTCTGTCTCTCCCTTTATCCCAGACCCTGCCTGTCTCTCTGTCTCTCCCTATATCCCAGACCCTGCCTGTCTCTCTGTCTGTCTCTCCCTATATCCCAGACCCTGCCTGTCTCTCTGTCTCTCCCTTTATCCCAGACCCTGCCTCTCTGTCTGTCTCTCCCTATATCCCAGACCCTGCCTGTCTCTCAGTCTCTCCCTATATCCCAGACCCTGCCTGTCTCTGTCTGTCTCTCCCTATATCCCAGACCCTGCCTGTCTCTGTCTGTCTCTCCCTATATCCCAGACCCTGCCTGTCTCTCTGTCTGTCTCTCCCTATATCCCAGACCCTGCCTGTCTCTCTGTCTCTCCCTATATCCCAGACCCTGCCTGTCTCTCTGTCTCTCCCTATATCCCAGACCCTGCCTGTCTCTCTGTCTGTCTCTCCCTATATCCCAGACCCTGCCTGTCTCTCTGTCTCTCCCTATATCCCAGACCCTGCCTGTCTCTCTGTCACTCCCTATATCCCAGACCCTGCCTGTCTCTCTGTCTCTCCCTATATCCCAGACCCTGCCTGTCTCTCTGTCTCTCCCTATATCCCAGACCCTGCCTGTCTGTCTGTCTGTCTCTCCCTATATCCCAGACCCTGCCTGTCTCTCTGTCTCTCCCTATATCCCAGACCCTGCCTGTCTCTCTGTCTGTCTCTCCCTATATCCCAGATCCTGCCTGTCTCTCCCTATAACCCAGACCCTGCCTGTCTCTCTGTCTGTCTCTCCCTATATCCCAGACCCTGCCTGTCTCTGTCTGTCTCTCCCTATATCACAGACCCTGCCTGTCTCTCTGTCTGTCTCTCCCTATATCCCAGACCCTGGCTGTCTCTCTGTCTGTCTCTCCCTATATCCCAGACCCTGCCTGTCTCTCTCTCTCTCCCTATATCCCAGACCCTGCCTGTCTCTCTGTCTCTCCCTATATCCCAGACCCTGCCTGTCTCTCTGTCTGTCTCTCCCTATATCCCAGACCCTGCCTGTCTCTCTGTCTGTCTCTCCCTATACCCCAGACCCTGCCTGTCTCTCTGTCTCTCCCTATATCCCAGACCCTGCCTGTCTCTCTGCTGTCTCTCCCTATATCCCAGACCCTGCCTGTCTCTCTGTCTGTCTCTCCCTATACCCCAGACCCTGCCTGTCTCTCTGTCTCTCCCTATATCCCAGACCCTGCCTGTCTCTCTGCCTGTCTCTCCCTATATCCCAGACCCTGCCTGTCTCTGTCTGTCTCTCTCTATATCCCAGACCATGCCTGTCTCTCTGTCGGTCTCTCCCTATATCCCAGACCCTGCCTGTCTCTGTCTGTCTCTCCCTATATCCCAGACCCTGCCTGTCTCTCTGTCTCTCCCTATATCCCAGACCCTGCCTGTCTCTCTGTCTGTCTCTCCCTATATCCCAGACCCTGCCTGTCTCTCTGTCTCTCCCTATATCCCAGACCCTGCCTGTCTCTCAGTCTCTCCCTATATCCCAGATCCTGCCTGTCTCTCTGTCTGTCCCTCCCTATATCCCAGACCCTGCCTGTCTCTCTGTCTCTCCCTATATCCCAGACCCTGCCTGTCTCTCTGTCTCTCCCTATATCCCAGACCCTGCCTGTCTCTGTCTGTCTCTCCCTATATCCCAGATCCTGTCTGTCTCTCTGTCTGTCTCTCCCTATATCCCAGACCCTGCCTGTCTCTCTGTCTGTCCCTCCCTATATCCCAGACCCTGCCTGTCTCTCTGTCTCTCCCTATATCCCAGACCCTGCCTGTCTCTGTCTGTCTCTCCCTATATCCCAGACCCTGCCTGTCTCTCTGTCTGTCTCTCCCTATATCCCAGACCCTGCCTGTCTCTCTGTCTCTCCCTATATCCCAGACCCTGCCTGTCTCTCTGTCTCTCCCTATATCCCAGACCCTGCCTGTCTCTCTGTCTGTCTCTCCCTATATCCCAGACCCTGCCTGTCTCTCTGTCTGTCTCTCCCTATATCCCAGACCCTGCCTGTCTCTCTGTCTCTCCCTATATCCCAGACCCTGCCTGTCTCTCTGTCTGTCTCTCCCTATATCCCAGACCCTGCCTGTCTCTCTGTCTCTCCCTATATCCCAGATCCCTGCCTGTCTCTCTGTCTGTCTCTCCCTATATCCCAGATCCTGCCTGTCTCTGTCTGTCTCTCCCTATATCCCAGACCCTGCCTGTCTCTCTGTCTGTCTCTCCCTATATCCCAGACCCTGCCTGTCTCTCTGTCTCTCCCTATATCCCAGACCCCTGCCTGTCTCTCCCTATATCCCAGACCCCTGCCTGTCTCTGTCTGTCTCTCCCTATATCCCAGATCCTGCCTGTCTCTCCCTATATCCCAGACCCTGCCTGTCTCTGTCTGTCTCTCCCTATATCCCAGACCCTGCCTGTCTCTCTGTCTCTCCCTATATCCCAGACCTTGCCTGTCTCTCTGTCTCTCCCTATATCCCAGACCCTGCCTGTCTCTCTGTCTGTCTCTCCCTATATCCCAGACCCTGCCTGTCTCTCTGTCTGTCTCTCCCTATATCCCAGACCCTGCCTGTCTCTCTGTCTGTCTCTCCCTATATCCCAGACCCTGCCTGTCTCTCTGTCTGTCTCTCCCTATATCCCAGATCCTGCCTGTCTCTGTCTGTCTCTCCCTATATCCCAGACCCTGCCTGTCTCTCTGTCTGTCTCTCCCTATATCCCAGACCCTGCCTGTCTCTCTGTCTGTCTCTCCCTATATCCCAGACCCTGCCTGTCTCTCTGTCTCTCCCTATATCCCAGACCCTGCCTGTCTCTCTGTCTCTCCCTATATCCCAGACCCTGCCTGTCTCTCTGTCTCTCCCTATATCCCAGACCCTGCCTGTCTCTCTGTCTGTCTCTCCCTATATCCAGACCCTGCCTGTCTCTCTGTCTGTCTCTCCCTATATCCCAGACCCTGCCTGTCTCTCTGTCTCTCCCTATATCCCAGACCCTGCCTGTCTCTCTGTCTGTCTCTCCCTATATCCCAGACCCTGCCTGTCTCTCTGTCTGTCTCTCCCTATATCCCAGATCCTGCCTGTCTCTCTGTCTCGCTCTATATCCCAGACCCTGCCTGTCTCTCTGTCTCTCCCTATATCCCAGACCCTGCCTGTCTCTCTGTCTCTCCCTATATCCTCAGACCCTGCCTGTCTCTCTGTCTCTCCCTATAACCCAGACCCTGCCTGTCTCTCTGTCTCTCCCTATATCCCAGACCCTGCCTGTCTCTCTGTCTGTCTCTCCCTATATCCCAGACCCTGCCTGTCTCTCTGTCTCTCCCTATATCCCAGACCCTGCCTGTCTCTCTGTCTCTCCTATATCCCCGACCCAGCCTGTCTCTCTGTCTGTCTCTCCCTATATCCCAGACCCTGCCTGTCTCTCTGTCTCTCCCTATATCCCAGACCCTGCCTGTCTCTCTCTCTCTCCCTATATCCCAGACCCTGCCTGTCTCTCTGTCTGTCACTCCCTATATCCCAGACCCTGCCTGTCTCTCTGTCTGTCTCTCCCTATATCCCAGACCCTGCCTGTCTCTCCCTATATCCCAGACCCTGCCTGTCTCTCTGTCTCTCCCTATATCCCAGACCCTGCCTGTCTCTCTGTCTGTCTCTCCCTATATCCCAGACCCTGCCTGTCTCTCTGTCTCTCCCTATATTCCAGACCCTGTCTGTCTCTCTGTCTGTCTCTCCCTATATCCCAGACCCTGCCTGTCTCTCTGTCTGTCTCTCCCTATATCCCAGACCCTGCCTGTCTCTCTGTCTCTCCCTATATCCCAGACCCTGCCTGTCTCTGTCTGTCTCTCGCTATATCCCAGACCCTGCCTGTCTCTCTGTCTCTCCCTATATCCCAGACCCTGCCTGTCTCTCTGTCTGTCTCTCCCTATATCCCAGACCCTCCCTGTCTCTCTGTCTCTCCCTATATCCCAGACCCTGCCTGTCTCTCTCTCTCTCCCTATATCCCAGACCCTGCCTGTCTCTCTGTCTGTCTCTCCCTATATCCCAGACCCTGCCTGTCTCTCTGTCTCTCCCTATATCCCAGACCCTGCCTGTCTCTCTGTCTCTCCCTATATCCCAGACCCTGCCTGTCTCTCTGTCTGTCTCTCCCTATATCCCAGACCCTGCCTGTCTCTCTGTCTCTCCTATATCCCAGACCCTGCCTGTCTCTCTGTCTGTCTCTCCCTATATCCCAGACCCTGCCTGTCTCTCTGTCTCTCCCTATATCCCAGATCCTGCCTGTCTCTCTGTCTGTCTCTCCCTATATCCCACACCCTGCCTGTCTCTCTGTCTCTCCCTATACCCCAGACCCTGCCTGTCTCTCTGTCTCTCCCTATATCCCAGACCCTGCCTGTCTCTCTGTCTGTCTCTCCCTATATCCCAGACCCTGCCTGTCTCTCTGTCTGTCTCTCCCTGTATCCCAGACCCTGCCTGTCTCTCTGTCTGTCTCTCCCTATATCCCAGACCCTGCCTGTCTCTCTGTCTCTCCCTATAACCCAGACCCTGCCTGTCTCTCTGTCTCTCCCTATATCCCAGACCCTGCCTGTCTCTCTGTCTGTCTCTCCCTATATCCCAGACCCTGCCTGTCTCTGTCTCTCCCTATATCCCAGACCCTGCCTGTCTCTCTGTCTCTCCCTATATCCCAGACCCTGTCTGTCTCTCTCTCTGTCTCTCCCTATATCCCAGACCCTGCCTGTCTCTCTGTCTGTCTCTCCCTATATCCCAGACCCTGCCTGTCTCTCTGCCTGTCTCTCCCTATATCCCAGACCCTGCCTGTCTCTCTGCCTGTCTCTCCCTATGTCCCAGATCCTGCCTGTCTCTCTGTCTGTCTCTCCCTATATCCCAGACCCTGCCTGTCTCTCTCTCTGTCTCTCCCTATATCCCAGACCCTGCCTGTCCCTCTGTCTGTCTCTCCCTATATCCAGACCCTGCCTGTCTCTCTGTCTCTCCCTATACCCCAGACCCTGCCTGTCTCTCTGTCTCTCCCTATATCCCAGACCCTGCCTGTCTCTCTGTCTGTCTCTCCCTATATCCCAGACCCTGCCTGTCTCTCTGTCTCTCCCTATATCCCAGACCCTGCCTGTCTCTCTGTCTGTCTCTCCCTATATCCCAGACCCTGTCTGTCTCTCTGTCTGTCTCTCCCTATATCCCAGACCCTGCCTGTCTCTCTGTCTCTCCCTATATCCCAGACCCTGCCTGTATCTGTCTGTCTCTCCCTATATCCCAGACCCTGCCTGTCTCGCTGTCTGTCTCTCCCTATATCCCAGACCCTGCCTGTCTCTCTGTCCCTCCCTATATCCCAGACCCTGTCTGTCTCTCTGTCTCTCCCTATATCCCAGACCCTGCCTATCTCTCTGTCTCTCCCTATACCCCAGACCCTGCCTGTCTCTCTGTCTCTCCCTATATCCCAGACCCTGCCTGTCTCTCTGTCTCTCCCTATACCCCAGACCCTGCCTGTCTCTCTGTCTCTCCCTATATCCCAGACCCTGCCTGTCTCTCTGTCTGTCTCTCCCTATATCCCAGACCCTGCCTGTCTCTCTGTCTCTCCCTATACCCCAGACCCTGCCTGTCTCTCTGTCTGTCTCTCCCTATAACCCAGACCCTGCCTGTCTCTCTGTCTGTCTCTCCCTATAACCCAGACCCTGCCTGTCTCTCTGTCTGTCTCTCCCTATATCCCAGACCCTGCCTGTCCCTCTGTCTGTCTCTCCCTATATCCCAGACCCTGCCTGTCTCTCTGTCTGTCTCTCCCTATATCCCAGACCCTGCCTGTCTCTCTGTCTCTCCCTATACCCCAGACCCTGCCTGTCTCTCTGTCTGTCTCTCCCTATATCCCAGACCCTGCCTGTCTCTCTGTCTGTCTCTCCCTATATCCCAGACCCTGCCTGTCTCTCTGTCTGTCTCTCCCTATATCCCAGACCCTGCCTGTCTCTGTCTGTCTCTCCCTATATCCCAGACCCTGCCTGTCTCTCTGTCTGTCTCTCCCTATATCCCAGACCCTGCCTGTCTCTCTGTCTCTCCCTATAACCCAGACCCTGCCTGTCTCTCTGTCTCTCCCTATATCCCAGACCCTGCCTGTCTCTCTGTCTGTCTCTCCCTATATCCCAGACCCTGCCTGTCTCTCTGTCTCTCCCTATATCCCAGACCCTGTCTGTCTCTCTCTCTGTCTCTCCCTATATCCCAGACCCTGCCTGTCTCTCTGTCTGTCTCTCCCTATATCCCAGACCCTGCCTGTCTCTCTGCCTGTCTCTCCCTATATCCCAGACCCTGCCTGTCTCTCTGTCTGTCTCTCCCTATATCCCAGACCCTGCCTGTCTCTCTGTCTCTCCCTATATCCCAGACCCTGCCTGTCTCTCTGTCTCTCCCTATATCCCAGACCCTGCCTGTCTCTCTGTCTGTCTCTCCCTATATCCCAGACCCTGCCTGTCTCTCTGTCTCTCCCTATATCCCAGACCCTGCCTGTCTCTCTCTCTCCCTATATCCCAGACCCTGCCTGTCTCGCTGTCTGTCTCTCCCTATATCCCAGACCCTGTCTGTCTCTCTGTCTGTCTCTCCCTATATCCCAAATCCTGCCTGTCTCTCTGTCTGTCTCTCCCTATATCCCAGACCCTGCCTGTCTCTCTGTCTCTCCCTATATCCCAGACCCTGTCTGTCTCTCTGTCTGTCTCTCCCTATATCCCAGACCCTGCCTGTCTCTCTGTCGGTCTCTCCCTATATCCCAGACCCTGCCTGTCTCGCTGTCTGTCTCTCCCTATATCCCAGACCCTGCCTGTCTCTCTGTCTCTCCCTATATCCCAGACCCTGCCTGTCTCTCTGTCTCTCCCTATAACCCAGACCCTGCCTGTCTCTCTGTCTGTCTCTCCCTATATCCCAGACCCTGCCTGTCTCTCTGTCTCTCCCTATATCCCAGACCCTGCCTGTCTCTCTGTTTCTCCCTATATCCCAGACCCTGCCTGTCTCTCTGTCTCTCCCTATATCCCAGACCCTGCCTGTCTCTCTGCCTGTCTCTCCCTATACCCCAGACCCTGCCTGTCTCTCTGTCTCTCCCTATATCCCAGACCCTGCCTGTCTCTCTGTCTGTCTCTCCCTATATCCCAGACCCTGCCTGTCTCTCTGTCTCTCCCTATATCCCAGACCCTGCCTGTCTCTCTGTCTGTCTCTCCCTATATCCCAGACCCTGCCTGTCTCTCTGTCTCTCCCTATATCCCAGACCCTGCCTGTCTCTCTGTCTCTCCCTATATCCCAGACCCTGCCTGTCTCCCTGTCTCTCCCTATATCCCAGACCCTGCCTGTCTCTGTCTGTCTCTCCCTATATCCCAGACCCTGCCTGTCTCTGTCTGTCTCTCCCTATATCCCAGACCCTGCCTGTCTCTCTGTCTCTCCCTATATCCCAGACCCTGCCTGTCTCTCTGTCTCTCCCTATATCCCAGACCCTGCCTGTCTCTGTCTGTCTCTCCCTATATCCCAGACCCTGCCTGTCTCTCTGCCTGTCTCTCCCTATACCCCAGACCCTGCCTGTCTCTCTGTCTCTCCCTATATCCCAGACCCTGCCTGTCTCTCTGTCTGTCTCTCCCTATATCCCAGACCCTGCCTGTCTCTCTGTCTCTCCCTATATCCCAGACCCTGCCTGTCTCTCTCTCTCCCTATATGCCAGACCCTGCCTGTCTCTGTCTGTCTCTCTCTATATCCCAGACCATGCCTGTCTCTCTGTCGGTCGCTCCCTATATCCCAGACCCTGCCTGTCTCTCTGTCTGTCTCTCCCTATATCCCAGACCCTGCCTGTCTCGCTGTCTGTCTCTCCCTATATCCCAGACCCTGCCTGTCTCTCTGTCTGTCTCTCCCTATACCCCAGACCCTGCCTGTCTCTCTGTCTCTCCCTATATCCCAGACCCTGCCTGTCTCTCTGCCTGTCTCTCCCTATATCCCAGACCCTGCCTGTCTCTCTGCCTGTCTCTCCCTATATCCCAGACCCTGCCTGTCTCTCTGTCTGTCTCTCCCTATATCCCAGACCCTGCCTGTCTCTCTGTCTGTCTCTCCCTATATCCCAGACCCTGCTTGTCTCTCTGTCTCTCCCTATATCCCAGACCCTGCCTGTCTCTCTGTCTCTCCCTATATCCCAGACCCTGCCTGTCTCTCTGTCTCTCCCTATATCCCAGACCCTGCCTGTCTCTCTGTCTCTCCCTATATCCCAGACCCTGCCTGTCTCTCTGTCTCTCCCTATAACCCAGACCCTGCCTGTCTCTCTGTCTCTCCCTATATCCCAGACCCTGCCTGTCTCTCTGTCTGTCTCTCCCTATATCCCAGACCCTGCCTGTCTCTCTGTCTCTCCCTATATCCCAGACCCTGTCTGTCTCTCTCTCTGTCTCTCCCTATATCCCAGACCCTGCCTGTCTCTCTGTCTGTCTCTCCCTATATCCCAGACCCTGCCTGTCTCTCTGCCTGTCTCTCCCTATATCCCAGACCCTGCCTGTCTCTCTGTCTGTCTCTCCCTATATCCCAGACCCTGCCTGTCTCTCTGTCTCTCCCTATATCCCAGACCCTGCCTGTCTCTCTGTCTCTCCCTATATCCCAGACCCTGCCTGTCTCTCTGTCTGTCTCTCCCTATATCCCAGACCCTGCCTGTCTCTCTGTCTCTCCCTATATCCCAGACCCTGCCTGTCTCTCTCTCTCCCTATATCCCAGACCCTGCCTGTCTCGCTGTCTGTCTCTCCCTATATCCCAGACCCTGTCTGTCTCTCTGTCTGTCTCTCCCTATATCCCAAATCCTGCCTGTCTCTCTGTCTGTCTCTCCCTATATCCCAGACCCTGCCTGTCTCTCTGTCTCTCCCTATATCCCAGACACTGCCTGTCTCTCTGTCTCTCCCTATATCCCAGACCCTGTCTGTCTCTCTGTCTGTCTCTCCCTATATCCCAGACCCTGCCTGTCTCTCTGTCGGTCTCTCCCTATATCCCAGACCCTGCCTGTCTCGCTGTCTGTCTCTCCCTATATCCCAGACCCTGCCTGTCTCTCTGTCTCTCCCTATATCCCAGACCCTGCCTGTCTCTCTGTCTCTCCCTATAACCCAGACCCTGCCTGTCTCTCTGTCTGTCTCTCCCTATATCCCAGACCCTGCCTGTCTCTCTGTCTCTCCCTATATCCCAGACCCTGCCTGTCTCTCTGCCTGTCTCTCCCTATACCCCAGACCCTGCCTGTCTCTCTGTCTCTCCCTATATCCCAGACCCTGCCTGTCTCTCTGTCTGTCTCTCCCTATATCCCAGACCCTGCCTGTCTCTCTGTCTCTCCCTATATCCCAGACCCTGCCTGTCTCTCTGTCTGTCTCTCCCTATATCCCAGACCCTGCCTGTCTCTCTGCCTGTCTCTCCCTATATCCCAGACCCTGCCTGTCTCTGTCTGTCTCTCCCTATATCCCAGACCCTGCCTGTCTCTCTGCCTGTCTCTCCCTATACCCCAGACCCTGCCTGTCTCTCTGTCTCTCCCTATATCCCAGACCCTGCCTGTCTCTCTGTCTGTCTCTCCCTATATCCCAGACCCTGCCTGTCTCTCTGTCTCTCCCTATATCCCAGACCCTGCCTGTCTCTCTCTCTCCCTATATCCCAGACCCTGCCTGTCTCTGTCTGTCTCTCTCTATATCCCAGACCATGCCTGTCTCTCTGTCGGTCGCTCCCTATATCCCAGACCCTGCCTGTCTCTCTGTCTGTCTCTCCCTATATCCCAGACCCTGCCTGTCTCGCTGTCTGTCTCTCCCTATATCCCAGACCCTGCCTGTCTCTCTGTCTGTCTCTCCCTATACCCCAGACCCTGCCTGTCTCTCTGTCTCTCCCTATATCCCAGACCCTGCCTGTCTCTCTGCCTGTCTCTCCCTATATCCCAGACCCTGCCTGTCTCTCTCTCTCCCTATATCCCAGACCCTGCCTGTCTCTGTCTGTCTCTCTCTATATCCCAGACCATGCCTGTCTCTCTGTCGGTCGCTCCCTATATCCCAGACCCTGCCTGTCTCTCTGTCTGTCTCTCCCTATATCCCAGACCCTGCCTGTCTCGCTGTCTGTCTCTCCCTATATCCCAGACCCTGCCTGTCTCTCTGTCTGTCTCTCCCTATACCCCAGACCCTGCCTGTCTCTCTGTCTCTCCCTATATCCCAGACCCTGCCTGTCTCTCTGTCTGTCTCTCCCTATATCCCAGACCCTGCCTGTCTCTCTGTCTCTCCCTATATCCCAGACCCTGCCTGTCTCTCTGTCTGTCTCTCCCTATATCCCAGACCCTGCCTGTCTCTCTGTCTCTCCCTATATCCCAGACCCTGCCTGTCTCTCTCTGTCTCTCCCTATATCCCAGACCATGCCTGTCTCTCTGTCTCTCCCTATATCCCAGACCCTGCCTGTCTCTGTCTGTCTCTCTCTATATCCCAGACCATGCCTGTCTCTCTGTCTGTCTCTCCCTATATCCCAGACCCTGCCTGTCTCTCTGTCTGTCTCTCCCTATATCCCAGACCCTGCCTGTCTCTCTGTCTCTCCCTATATCCCAGACCATGCCTGTCTCTGTCTGTCTCTCCCTATATCCCAGACCCTGGCTGTCTCTCTGTCTCTCCCTATATCCCAGACCCTGCCTGTCTCTCTGTCTGTCTCTCCCTATATCCCAGACCCTGCCTGTCTCTGTCTGTCTCTCTCTATATCCCAGACCATGCCTGTCTCTGTCTGTCTCTCCCTATATCCCAGACCCTGCCTGTCTCTCTGTCTCTCCCTATATCCCAGACCCTGCCTGTCTCTCTGTCTGTCTCTCCCTATATCCCAGACCCTGCCTGTCTCTCTGTCTCTCCCTATATCCCAGACCCTGCCTGTCTCTCTCTCTCCCTATATCCCAGACCCTGCCTGTCTCTGTCTGTCTCTCTCTATATCCCAGACCATGCCTGTCTCTCTGTCGGTCGCTCCCTATATCCCAGACCCTGCCTGTCTCTCTGTCTGTCTCTCCCTATATCCCAGACCCTGCCTGTCTCGCTGTCTGTCTCTCCCTATATCCCAGACCCTGCCTGTCTCTCTGTCTGTCTCTCCCTATACCCCAGACCCTGCCTGTCTCTCTGTCTCTCCCTATATCCCAGACCCTGCCTGTCTCTCTGCCTGTCTCTCCCTATATCCCAGACCCTGCCTGTCTCTCTGCCTGTCTCTCCCTATATCCCAGACCCTGCCTGTCTCTCTGTCTGTCTCTCCCTATATCCCAGACCCTGCCTGTCTCTCTGTCTGTCTCTCCCTATATCCCAGACCCTGCTTGTCTCTCTGTCTCTCCCTATATCCCAGACCCTGCCTGTCTCTCTGTCTCTCCCTATATCCCAGACCCTGCCTGTCTCTCTGTCTCTCCCTATATCCCAGACCCTGCCTGTCTCTCTGTCTCTCCCTATATCCCAGACCCTGCCTGTCTCTCTGTCTCTCCCTATAACCCAGACCCTGCCTGTCTCTCTGTCTCTCCCTATATCCCAGACCCTGCCTGTCTCTCTGTCTGTCTCTCCCTATATCCCAGACCCTGCCTGTCTCTCTGTCTCTCCCTATATCCCAGACCCTGTCTGTCTCTCTCTCTGTCTCTCCCTATATCCCAGACCCTGCCTGTCTCTCTGTCTGTCTCTCCCTATATCCCAGACCCTGCCTGTCTCTCTGCCTGTCTCTCCCTATATCCCAGACCCTGCCTGTCTCTCTGTCTGTCTCTCCCTATATCCCAGACCCTGCCTGTCTCTCTGTCTCTCCCTATATCCCAGACCCTGCCTGTCTCTCTGTCTCTCCCTATATCCCAGACCCTGCCTGTCTCTCTGTCTGTCTCTCCCTATATCCCAGACCCTGCCTGTCTCTCTGTCTCTCCCTATATCCCAGACCCTGCCTGTCTCTCTCTCTCCCTATATCCCAGACCCTGCCTGTCTCGCTGTCTGTCTCTCCCTATATCCCAGACCCTGTCTGTCTCTCTGTCTGTCTCTCCCTATATCCCAAATCCTGCCTGTCTCTCTGTCTGTCTCTCCCTATATCCCAGACCCTGCCTGTCTCTCTGTCTCTCCCTATATCCCAGACACTGCCTGTCTCTCTGTCTCTCCCTATATCCCAGACCCTGTCTGTCTCTCTGTCTGTCTCTCCCTATATCCCAGACCCTGCCTGTCTCTCTGTCGGTCTCTCCCTATATCCCAGACCCTGCCTGTCTCGCTGTCTGTCTCTCCCTATATCCCAGACCCTGCCTGTCTCTCTGTCTCTCCCTATATCCCAGACCCTGCCTGTCTCTCTGTCTCTCCCTATAACCCAGACCCTGCCTGTCTCTCTGTCTGTCTCTCCCTATATCCCAGACCCTGCCTGTCTCTCTGTCTCTCCCTATATCCCAGACCCTGCCTGTCTCTCTGCCTGTCTCTCCCTATACCCCAGACCCTGCCTGTCTCTCTGTCTCTCCCTATATCCCAGACCCTGCCTGTCTCTCTGTCTGTCTCTCCCTATATCCCAGACCCTGCCTGTCTCTCTGTCTCTCCCTATATCCCAGACCCTGCCTGTCTCTCTGTCTGTCTCTCCCTATATCCCAGACCCTGCCTGTCTCTCTGCCTGTCTCTCCCTATATCCCAGACCCTGCCTGTCTCTGTCTGTCTCTCCCTATATCCCAGACCCTGCCTGTCTCTCTGCCTGTCTCTCCCTATACCCCAGACCCTGCCTGTCTCTCTGTCTCTCCCTATATCCCAGACCCTGCCTGTCTCTCTGTCTGTCTCTCCCTATATCCCAGACCCTGCCTGTCTCTCTGTCTCTCCCTATATCCCAGACCCTGCCTGTCTCTCTCTCTCCCTATATCCCAGACCCTGCCTGTCTCTGTCTGTCTCTCTCTATATCCCAGACCATGCCTGTCTCTCTGTCGGTCGCTCCCTATATCCCAGACCCTGCCTGTCTCTCTGTCTGTCTCTCCCTATATCCCAGACCCTGCCTGTCTCGCTGTCTGTCTCTCCCTATATCCCAGACCCTGCCTGTCTCTCTGTCTGTCTCTCCCTATACCCCAGACCCTGCCTGTCTCTCTGTCTCTCCCTATATCCCAGACCCTGCCTGTCTCTCTGCCTGTCTCTCCCTATATCCCAGACCCTGCCTGTCTCTCTCTCTCCCTATATCCCAGACCCTGCCTGTCTCTGTCTGTCTCTCTCTATATCCCAGACCATGCCTGTCTCTCTGTCGGTCGCTCCCTATATCCCAGACCCTGCCTGTCTCTCTGTCTGTCTCTCCCTATATCCCAGACCCTGCCTGTCTCGCTGTCTGTCTCTCCCTATATCCCAGACCCTGCCTGTCTCTCTGTCTGTCTCTCCCTATACCCCAGACCCTGCCTGTCTCTCTGTCTCTCCCTATATCCCAGACCCTGCCTGTCTCTCTGTCTGTCTCTCCCTATATCCCAGACCCTGCCTGTCTCTCTGTCTCTCCCTATATCCCAGACCCTGCCTGTCTCTCTGTCTGTCTCTCCCTATATCCCAGACCCTGCCTGTCTCTCTGTCTCTCCCTATATCCCAGACCCTGCCTGTCTCTCTCTGTCTCTCCCTATATCCCAGACCATGCCTGTCTCTCTGTCTCTCCCTATATCCCAGACCCTGCCTGTCTCTGTCTGTCTCTCTCTATATCCCAGACCATGCCTGTCTCTCTGTCTGTCTCTCCCTATATCCCAGACCCTGCCTGTCTCTCTGTCTGTCTCTCCCTATATCCCAGACCCTGCCTGTCTCTCTGTCTCTCCCTATATCCCAGACCATGCCTGTCTCTGTCTGTCTCTCCCTATATCCCAGACCCTGGCTGTCTCTCTGTCTCTCCCTATATCCCAGACCCTGCCTGTCTCTCTGTCTGTCTCTCCCTATATCCCAGACCCTGCCTGTCTCTGTCTGTCTCTCTCTATATCCCAGACCATGCCTGTCTCTGTCTGTCTCTCCCTATATCCCAGACCCTGCCTGTCTCTCTGTCTCTCCCTATATCCCAGACCCTGCCTGTCTCTCTGTCTGTCTCTCCCTATATCCCAGACCCTGCCTGTCTCTCTGCCTGTCTCTCCCTATATCCCAGACCCTGCCTGTCTCTCTGTCTGTCTCTCCCTATATCCCAGACCCTGCCTGTCTCTCTGTCTCTCCCTATATCCCAGACCCTGTCTGTCTCTCTGTCTCTCCCTATATCCCAGACCCTGCCTGTCTCTCTGTCTCTCCCTATGTCCCAGACCCTGCCTGTCTCTCTGTCTCTCCCTATATCCCAGACCCTGCCTGTCTCTCTGTCTCTCCCTATATCCCAGACCCTGCCTGTCTCTCTGTCTCTCCCTATATCCCAGACCCTGCCTGTCTCTCTGTCTCTCCCTATATCCCAGACCCTGCCTGTCTCTCTGTCTGTCTCTCCCTATATCCCAGACCCTGCCTGTCTCTCTGTCTCTCCCTATATCCCAGACCCTGCCTGTCTCTCAGTCTCTCCCTATATCCCAGACCCTGCCTGTCTCTCTGTCTCTCCCTATATCCCAGACCCTGCCTGTCTCTCTCTCTGTCTCTCCCTATATCCCAGACCCTGCCTGTCTCTCTGTCTCTCCCTATATCCCAGACCCTGCCTGTCTCTCTGTCTGTCTCTCCCTATATCCCAGACCCTGCCTGTCTCTCTGCCTGTCTCTCCCTATATCCCAGACCCTGCCTGTCTCTCTGTCTGTCTCTCCCTATATCCCAGACCCTGCCTGTCTCTCTGTCTCTCCCTATAACCCAGACCCTGCCTGTCTCTCTGTCTCTCCCTATATCCCAGACCCTGCCTGTCTCTCTCTCTGTCTCTCCCTATATCCCAGACCCTGCCTGTCTCTCTGTCTGTCTCTCCCTATATCCCAGACCCTGCCTGTCTCTGTCTCTCCCTATATCCCAGACCCTGCCTGTCTCTCTGTCTGTCTCTCCCTATATCCCAGACCCTGCCTGTCTCTCTGTCTGTCTCTCCCTATATCCCAGACCCTGCCTGTCTCTCTGTCTGTCTCTCCCTATATCCCAGACCCTGCCTGTCTCTGTCTCTCCCTATATCCCAGACCCTGCCTGTCTCTCTGTCTCTCCCTATATCCCAGACCCTGCCTGTCTCTCTGTCTGTCTCTCCCTATATCCCAGACCCTGCCTGTCTCTGTCTCTCCCTATATCCCAGACCCTGTCTGTCTCTCTGTCTGTCTCTCCCTATATCCCAGACCCTGCCTGTCTCTCTGTCTGTCTCTCCCTATATCCCAGATCCTGCCTGTCTCTCTGCCTGTCTCTCCCTATATCCCAGACCCTGCCTGTCTCTCTGTCTGTCTCCCTATATCCCAGACCCTGCCTGTCTCTGTCTGTCTCTCCCTATATCCCAGACCCTGCCTGTCTCTCTGTCTGTCTCTCCCTATATCCCAGACCATGCCTGTCTCTGTCTGTCTCTCTCTATATCCCAGACCATGCCTGTCTCTCTGTCGGTCTCTCCCTATATCCCAGACCCTGCCTGTCTCGGTCTGTCTCTCCCTATATCCCAGACCCTGTCTGTCTCTCTGTCTCTCCCTATATCCCAGACCCTGCCTGTCTCTCTGTCTGTCTCTCCCTATATCCCAGACCCTGCCTGTCTCTCTGTCTGTCTCTCCCTATATCCCAGACCCTGCCTGTCTCTCTGTCTGTCTCTCCCTATATCCCAGACCCTGCCTGTCTCTCTGTCTGTCTCTCCCTATATCCCAGACCCTGCCTGTCTCTGTCTGTCTCTCTCTATATCCCAGACCATGCCTGTCTCTCTGTCGGTCTCTCCCTATATCCCAGACCCTGCCTGTCTCGGTCTGTCTCTCCCTATATCCCAGACCCTGCCTGTCTCTCTGTCTGTCTCTCCCTATATCCCAGACCCTGCCTGTCTCTGTCTGTCCCTCCCTATATCCCAGACCCTGCCTGTCTCTCCCTATATCCCAGACCCTGCCTGTCTCTCTGTCTCTCCCTATATCCCAGACCCTGCCTGTCTCTGTCTGTCTCTCCCTATATCCCAGACCCTGCCTGTCTCTCTGTCTGTCTCTCCCTATTTCCCAGACCCTGCCTGTCTCTGTCTGTCTCTCCCTATATCCCAGACCCTGCCTGTCTCTGTCTGTCTCTCCCTATATCCCAGACCCTGTCTGTCTCTCTGTCTCTCCCTATATCCCAGACCCTGCCTGTCTCTCTGTCTCTCCCTATATCCCAGACCCTGCCTGTCTCTCTGTCTCTCCCTATATCCCAGACTCTGCCTGTCTCTCTGTCTCTTCCTATATCCCAGACCCTGCCTGTCTCTCTGTCTGTCTCTCTGTCTGCCTCTCACTATATCCCAGACCCTGCCTGTCTCTCTGTCTCTCCCTATATCCCAGACCCTGCCTGTCTCTCTGTCTCTCCCTATATCCCAGACCCTGCCTGTCTCTCTGTCTCTCCCTATATCCCAGACCCTGCCTGTCTCTCTGTCTCTTCCTATATCCCAGACCCTGTCTGTCTCTCTGTCTCTCCCTATATCCCAGACCCTGCCTGTCTCTCTGTCTCTCCCTATATCCCAGACCCTGCCTGTCTCTCTGTCTCTCCCTATATCCCAGACCCTGCCTGTCTCTCTGTCTCTCCCTATATCCCAGACCCTGCCTGTCTCTCTCTCACTCCCTATATCCCAGACCCTGCCTGTCTCTGTCTGTCTCTCCCTATATCCCAGACCCTGTCTGTCTCTCTGCCTGTCTCTCCCTATATCCCAGACCCTGCCTGTCTCTCTGTCTGTCTCTCCCTATATCCCAGACCCTGCCTGTCTCTCTGTGTCTCCCTATATTCCAGACCCTGTCTGTCTCTCTGTCTGTCTCTCCCTATATCCCAGACCCTGCCTGTCTCTCTGTCTGTCTCTCCCTATATCCCAGACTCTGCCTGTCTCTCTGTCTCTTCCTATATCCCAGACCCTGCCTGTCTCTCTGTCTCTCCCTATATCCCAGACCCTGCCTGTCTCTGTCTGTCTCTCCCTATATCCCAGACCCTGCCTGTCTCTCTGTCTGTCTCTCCCTATATCCCAGATCCTGCCTGTCTCTCTGTCTGTCTCTCCCTATATCCCAGACCCTGCCTGTCTCACTGTCTCTCCCTATATCCCAGACCCTGCCTGTCTCTCTGTCCCTCCCTATATCCCAGACCCTGCCTGTCTCTCTGTCTCTCCCTATATCCCAGACCCTGTCTGTCTCTCTCTGTCTGTCTCTCCCTATATCCCAGACCCTGCCTGTCTCTGTCTGTCTCTCCCTATATCCCAGACCCTGCCTGTCTCTCTGTCTGTCTCTCCCTATATCCCAGACCCTGCCTGTCTCTCAGTTTCTCCCTATATCCCAGACCCTGCCTGTCTCTCTGTCTGTCACTCCCTATATCCCAGACCCTGCCTGTCTCTCTGTCTGTCTCTCCCTATATCCCAGACCCTGCCTGTCTCTCTGTGTCTCCCTATATTCCAGACCCTGTCTGTCTCTCTGTCTGTCCCTCCCTATATCCCAGACCCTGCCTGTCTCTCTCTCTCTCCCTATATCCCAGACCCTGCCTGTCTCTCTGTCTCTCCCTATATCCCAGACCCTGCCTGTCTCTCTGTCTGTCTCTCCCTATATCCCAGACCCTGCCTGTCTCTCTGTCTCTCCCTATATCCCAGACCCTGCCTGTCTCTCTGTCTCTCCCTATATCCCAGACCCTGCCTGTCTCTGTCTGTCTCTCCCTATATCCCAGACCCTGCCTGTCTCTCTGTCTCTCCCTATATCCCAGACCCTGCCTGTCTCTGTCTGTCTCTCCCTATATCCCAGACCCTGCCTGTCTCTCTGTCTGTCTCTCCCTATATCCCAGACCCTGTCTGTCTCTGTCTCTCCCTATATCCCAGACCCTGCCTGTCTCTCTGTCTCTCCCTATATCCCAGACCCTGCCTGTCTCTCTGTCTGTCTCTCCCTATATCCCAGACCCTGCCTGTCTCTCTGTCTCTCCCTATATCCCAGACCCTGCCTGTCTCTGTCTGTCTCTCCCTATATCCCAGACCCTGCCTGTCTCTCTGTCTGTCTCTCCCTATATCCCAGACCCTGCCTGTCTCTCTGTCTGTCTCTCCCTATATCCCAGATCCTGCCTGTCTCTCTGTCTCTCCCTATATCCCAGACCCTTCCTGTCTCTCTGTCTGTCTCTCCCTATATCCCAGACCCTGCCTGTCTCTCTGTCTGTCTCTCCCTATATCCCAGACCCTTCCTGTCTCTCTGTCTCTCCCTATATCCCAGACCCTGCCTGTCTCTCTGTCTGTCTCTCCCTATATCCCAGACCCTTCCTGTCTCTCTGTCTCTCCCTATATCCCAGATCCTGCCTGTCTCTCTGTCTCTCCCTATATCCCAGACCCTTCCTGTCTCTCTGTCTGTCTCTCCCTATATCCCAGACCCTGCCTGTCTCTCTGTCTGTCTCTCCCTATATCCCAGACCCTGCCTGTCTCTGTCTGTCTCTCCCTATATCCCAGACCCTGCCTGTCTCTCTGTCTGTCTCTCCCTATATCCCAGATCCTGCCTGTCTCTCTGTCTGTCTCTCCCTATATCCCAGACCCTGCCTGTCTCTCTGTCTCTCCCTATATCCCAGACCCTGCCTGTCTCTCTGTCTGTCTCTCCCTATATCCCAGACCCTGCCTGTCTCTCTGTCTCTCCCTATATCCCAGACCCTGCCTGTCTCTGTCTGTCTCTCCCTATATCCCAGACCCTGCCTGTCTCTCTGTCTGTCTCTCCCTATATCCCAGACCCTGTCTGTCTCTGTCTCTCCCTATATCCCAGACCCTGCCTGTCTCTCTGTCTCTCCCTATATCCCAGACCCTGCCTGTCTCTCTGTCTGTCTCTCCCTATATCCCAGACCATGCCTGTCTCTCTCTGTCTCTCCCTATATCCCAGACCCTGCCTGTCTCTCTGTCTGTGGGGATATATACTGTACATATATACAGGGAGAGGATATATTCATATATGTCATATGGTTTTGAAGCAAAAGGTGGCACTGTGTACTCATTTGCATGTCATTTCCCAGAATCCCTTGCTGCAGCGGAAGCGCTGTGTGCTGGGTGATAATGGTGAAAGACACTGTTGCAGACCTGCCTAAGATATGAATGAGCTCACAAGTGATATTTCCATTTTATATATATATAACCAGCTTAGCCATTACAACCAACCTCACACTGATGATACCCATCAAGGTTGAAACATGTCTGTGAGTGGGTTTAATGGCTTTGCATCTCATCCCAGCCTCTGTCTAAAAGCTGTGTTTAAAGCAGCATGCATTGGCTTGAGGATTGGCTTGTGTAATACGAGCTTGAGACAAAAGGTGGCACTGTGTGCTCATTTGCATGTCATTTCCCAGAATCCCTTGCTGCAGTGGAAGCGCTGTGTGCTGGGCGATAATGGGGAAAGATAGGGTTGCTGACCTGTCTAAGACATGCAGATGAACATACAGTAATATTTATAGTTGCTATATATATATGGAGGGGATGAGCTTCTCCGCCTCTTACCCCGTGCCTCACCTCTCCCTCAGTCTCGGTGAAGGAGGAGCCAGAACCGGAGGTCCGGATGGTCAACGGTAAACCCAAAAAGATTCGGAAACCCAGGACCATCTATTCCAGCTTCCAGCTCGCGGCTCTGCAGCGCCGCTTCCAGAGAGCGCAGTACCTGGCGCTGCCCGAGAGAGCAGAGCTGGCCGCTCAGCTGGGACTCACGCAGACACAGGTAACACTCAGGCACAGGTAACAGGCAGGCACAGGTAACGCGCAGGCACAGGTAACACACAGGTACAGGTAACACGCAGGCACAGGTAACACGCAGGCACAGGTAACACTCAGGCACAGGTAACACGCAGGCACAGGTAACACTCAGGCACAGGTAACACGCAGGCACAGGTAACATGCAGGCACAGGTAACACTCAGGCACAGGTAACACTCAGGCACAGGTAACACGCAGGCACAGGTAACACGCAGGCACAGGTAACACTCAGGCACAGGTAACACTCAGGCACAGGTAACACTCAGGCACAGGTAACGCGCAGACACAGGTAACACGCAGGCACAGGTAACACGCAGGCACAGGTACCACGCAGGCACAGGTAACACTCAGGCACAGGTAACACTCAGGCACAGGTAACACTCAGGCACAGGTAACACTCAGGCACAGGTAAGACGCAGGCACAGGTAACACTCAGGCACAGGTAACACTCAGGCACAGGTAACACTCAGGCACAGGTAACGCGCAGACACAGGTAACACTCAGGCACAGGTAACACGCAGGCACAGGTAACATGCAGGCACAGGTAACACTCAGGCACAGGTAACACTCAGGCACAGGTAACACTCAGGCACAGGTAACACTCAGGCACAGGTAACACGCAGGCACAGGTAACAGGCAGGCACAGGTAACACACAGGCACAGGTAACACACAGGCACAGGTAACACTCAGGCACAGGTAACACTCAGGCACAGGTAACACGCAGGCACAGGTAACAGGCAGGCACAGGTAACACTCAGGCACAGGTAACACGCAGGCACAGGTAACACACAGGCACAGGTAACACACAGGCACAGGTAACAGGCAGGCACAGGTAACATGCAGGCACAGGTAACACTCAGGCACAGGTAACACTCAGGCACAGGTAACACGCAGGCACAGGTAACACGCAAGCACAGGTAACACGCAGGCACAGGTAACACGCAGGCACAGGAAACACGCAGGCACAGGTAACACGAAGGCACAGGTAACACGCAGACACAGGTAACACTCAGGCACAGGTAACACTCAGGCACAGGTAACACTCAGGCACAGGTAACGCGCAGGCACAGGTAACGCGCAGACACAGGTAACACTCAGACACAGGTAACACTCAGGCACAGGTAACACGCAGGCACAGGTAACACGCAGGCACAGGTAACACTCAGGCACAGGTAACACTCAGGCACAGGTAACAGGCAGGCACCGGTAACATGCAGGCACAGGTAACACGCAGGCACATGTAACACGCAGGCACAGGTAACAGGCAGACACAGGTAACAGGCAGACACAGGTAACACGCAGGCACAGGTAACACACAGGCACAGGTAACACGCAGGCACAGGTAATGCGCAGGCACAGGTAACACTCAGGCACAGGTAACACTCAGGCACAGGTAACACTCAGGCACAGGTAACAGGTAGGCACAGGTAACGCGCAGGCACAGGTAACACGCAGGCACAGGTAACAGGCAGACACAGGTAACAGGCAGACACAGGTAACACGCAGGCACAGGTAACACGCAGGCACAGGTAACGCGCAGACACAGGTAACGCGCAGACACAGGTAACGCGCAGACACAGGTAACGCGCAGACACAGGTAACGCGCAGGCACAGGTAACGCGCAGGCACAGGTAACACGCAGGCACAGGTAACACGCAGGCACAGGTAACACGCAGGCACAGGTAACACGCATGCAAAGGTAACACTCAGGCAAAGGTAACACTCAGGCAAAGGTAACACGCAGACACAGGTAATACTCAGGCATGGGTAACATTCAGGCACAGGTAACACGCAGACACAGGTAACATTCAGGCACAGGTAACGCGCAGGCACAGGTAACACTCAGGCACAGGTAACCCCCAGGCACAGGTAACAGACAGGCACTGGTAACACTCAGGCACAGGTAACACTCAGGCACAGGTAACAGGCAGGCACAGGTAACACTCAGGCACAGGTAATACTCAGGCACAGGTAACAGGCAGGCACAGGTAACACTCAGGCACAGGTAACACTCAGACACAGGTAACACTCAGGCACAGCTAACACTCAGGCACAGGTAACACTCAGACACGGGTAACACTCGGGCACGGGTAACACGCAGGCACAGGTAACACGCAGGCACAGGTAACACGCAGGCACAGGTAACACTCAGACACAGGTAACACTCAGACACAGGTAACACTCAGACACAGGTAACACTCAGGCACAGGTAACGCGCAGGCACGGGTAACGCGCAGGCACGGGTAACGCGCAGACACAGGTAAAACGCAGAGACAGGTAACACGCAGAGACAGGTAACACTCAGGCACAGGTACTGTAACACTCTGGCACAGGTAACATGCAGACACAGGTAACACTCAGGCACAGGTAACACGCAGGCACAGGTAACACGCAGGCACAGGTAACACGCAGGCACAGGTAACACTCAGACACAGGTAACACTCAGACAGAGGTAACACTCAGACACAGGTAACACTCAGGCACAGGTAACGCGCAGGCACGGGTAACGCGCAGACACAGGTAACACGCAGAGACAGGTAACACGCAGAGACAGGTAACACTCAGGCACAGGTACTGTAACACTCTGGCACAGGTAACATGCAGACACAGGTAACACTCAGGCACAGGTAACACTCAGGCACAGGTAACACTCAGGCACAGGTAACACTCAGGCACAGGTAACATGCAGGCACAGATAACACTCAGGTAACAGTCTGGCACATGTAACAGGCAGGCACAGGTAATACGCAGGCACAGGTAATACGCAGACACAGGTAATACGCAGGCACAGGTAACACTCAGGCACAGGTAACACTCAGACACAGGTAACAGCCAGACACAGGTAACGTGCAGGCAAGTAACCCTTTTGCTCCAAGGAGGGACAGACCCCTTAACCCTGTCACTGCCATTAGTATGTTTGCCCCTAGGAGGGACAGACCCCTTAACCATGTCACTGCCATTAGTACACTTTGCCCCTAGGAGAGACTGACCTCTTAACCATGTCACTGCCATTAGTACACTTTGCCCCTAGGAGAGACTGACCCCTTAACCATGTCACTGCCATTAGTATACTTTGCCCCTAGGAGAGACTGACCCCTTAACCATGTCACTGCCATTAGTACACTTTGTCCCTAGGAGGGACTGACCCCTTAACCATGTCACTGCCATTAGTACACTTTGCCCCTAGGAGAGACTGACCCCTTAACCATGTCACTGCCATTAGTACACTTTGCCCCTAGGAGACACTGACCCCGTAACCATGTCACTGCCATTAGTACAGTTTGCCCATAGGACAGACCCCTTAACCATGTCACTGCCATTAATACAATTTGCCCCTAGGAGAGACTGACCCCTTAACCATGTCACTGCCATTAGTACACTTTGCCCCTAGGAGAGACTGACCCCTTAACCATGTCACTGCCATTAGTACACTTTGTCCCTAGGAGAGACTGACCCCTTAACCATGTCACTGCCATTAGTACATTTTGCCCCTAGGAGAGACTGACCCCTTAACCATGTCACTGCCATTAGTACACTTTGCCCCTAGGTGACACTGACCCCTTAACCATGTCACTGCCATTAGTACACTTTGCCCCTAGGAGAGACTGACCCCTTAACCATGTCACTGCCATTAGTACTCTCTGCCCCTAGGAGGGACTGACCCCTTAACCATGTCACTGCCATTAGTACACTTTGCCCCTAGGAGGGACTGACCCCTTAACCATGTCACTGCCATTAGTACACTTTGCCCCTAGGAGACACTGACCCCTTAACCATGTCACTGCCATTAGTACACTTTGCCCCTAGGAGGGACTGACCCCTTAACCATGTCACTGCCATTAGTACACTTTGCCCCTAGGAGGGACTGACCCCTTAACCATGTCACTGCCATTAGTACACTTTGCCCCTAGGAGAGACTGATCCCTTAACCATGTCACTGCCATTAGTACACTTTGCCCCTAGGAGGGACTGACCCCTTAACCATGTCACTGCCATTAGTACACTTTGCCCCTAGGAGACACTGACCCCTTAACCATGTCACTGCCATTAGTACACTTTGCCCCTAGGAGGGACTGACCCCTTAACCATGTCACTGCCATTAGTACACTTTGCCCCTAGGAGAGACTGACCCCTTAACCATGTCACTGCCATTAGTACTCTCTGCCCCTAGGAGAGACTGACCCCTTAACCATGTCACTGCCATTAGTACACTTTGCCCCTAGGAGAGACTGACCCCTTAACCATGTCACTGCCATTAGTACTCTCTGCCCCTAGGAGAGACTGACCCCTTAACCATGTCACTGCCATTAGTACACTTTGCCCCTAGGAGGGACTGACCCCTTAACCATGTCACTGCCATTAGTACACTTTGCCCCTAGGAGAGACTGACCCCTTAACCATGTCACTGCCATTAGTACACTTTGCCCCTAGGAGACACTGACCCCTTAACCATGTCACTGCCATTAATACACTTTGCCCCTAGGAGACACTGACCCCTTAACCATGTCACTGCCATTAGTACACTTTGCCCCTAGGAGGGACTGACCCCTTAACCATGTCACTGCCATTAGTACTCTCTGCCCCTAGGAGAGACTGACCCCTTAACCATGTCACTGCCATTAGTACACTTTGCCCCTAGGAGAGACTGACCCCTTAACCATGTCACTGCCATTAGTACACTTTGCCCCTAGGAGACACTGACCCCTTAACCATGTCACTGCCATTAGTACACTTTGCCCCTAGGAGGGACTGACCCCTTAACCATGTCACTGCCATTAGTACACTTTGCCCCTAGGAGAGACTGACCCTTTAACCATGTCACTGCCATTAGTACACTTTGCCCCTAGGAGAGACTGATCCCTTAACCATGTCACTGCCATTAGTACACTTTGCCCCTAGGAGGGACTGACCCCTTAACCATGTCACTGCCATTAGTACACTTTGCCCCTAGGAGAGACTGACCCCTTAACCATGTCACTGCCATTAGTACACTTTGCCCCTAGGAGAGACTGACCCTTTAACCATGTCACTGCCATTAGTACACTTTGCCCCTAGGAGAGACTGACCCCTTAACCATGTCACTGCCATTAGTACACTTTGCCCCTAGGTGGGTAGAGAGTTTGCCGCCCGCGCGGTTTCAGTGTTGTTATTTCGGGAAGGCCTCTCACCTCCCCGCGCTCGCTCTCTCCCGCCCTGTGAGTCACATCCAACCCTTCTCCAAAAAGAACCAAACCCAGTTTCACAGTAACCTCGTGTTTAGTAAATTGGGAACAGTGAGGCCTGAGGATAAAATCCCCTCCCGGACCATAAATACTCCGCCCTGGCATCTGTTACCCCGCAGTATACCTCAGGTGCACTTACGGATAGAAAGGGTTGAAGGTGACCCAGTTTATAATGTCAGCTTTACTTGGGCAAGTTCTTTATCTTCATGTGACATATGTTAAGGTCAGTCCCTCCTAGGGGCAAAGTGTACTAATGGCAGTGACATGGTTAAGGGGTCAGTCCCTCCTAGGGGCAAAGTGTACTAATGGCAGTGACATGGTTAAGGGGTCAGTCTCTCCTAGGGGCAAAGTGTACTAATGGCAGTGACATGGTTAAGGGGTCAGTCTCTCCTAGGGGCAAAGTGTACTAATGGCAGTGACATGGTTAAGGGGTCAGTCCCTCCTAGGGGCAAAGTGTACTAATGGCAGTGACATGGTTAAGGGGTCAGTCTCTCCTAGGAGCAAAGTGTACTAATGGCAGTGACATGGTTAAGGGGTCAGTCCCTCCTAGGGGCAAAGTGTACTAATGGCAGTGACATGGTTAAGGGGTCAGTCTCTCCTAGGGGCAAAGTGTACTAATGGCAGTGACATGGTTAAGGGGTCAGTCCCTCCTAGTGGCAAAGTGTACTAATGGCAGTGACATGGTTAAGGGATCAGTCTCTCCTAGGGGCAAAGTGTACTAATGGGACTGACCACTTAAACATGTTACTGCCATTAGTACACTTTTGTGCTAGCATGGATTGCCCCTTTAATGGTTCCTTGGCCAAAACCTCGGTTTTCTCAGTCCGGTAACTCCATTTTTCTCTCTGTGGTTCATTTCAGGTGAAGATCTGGTTTCAGAACCGCAGGTCAAAGTTCAAGAAGCTCTACAAGAACGGGGAGGCCGTCGGCTTGGAGCACAGTCCAAATAACAGCGACTCGATGGCTTGCGATTCCCCTTCCTCCCCAGCCGCCTGGGACAGTAACCCAAACAGGACCTCTCAACCGCAGAGTGTTCCTCACTGCGCCTCCCCAAGTTACCTAGAGAACTTTAATCCATGGTTTTCCCAGCAGAGCCAACCTGGACCTCACCAACAGCCTTCTGAAGCCATGCACTAAACTCCTTCCACTAAAGTGTATTAAAGGACAGTGAAACTGGAGGTCTCCAAGGTGTCCCAAACTCAAAGGGTGGCATTTTTTGGTGGCCCACTTCACCCTTGATTTAAGGGCTTGTAGGGACCGGACTTGGGTTCCGGAAGCACAATATTTAAATGGTTTGGACAACAAGGACATTTCAAGGTCAACGTAAGACGAGGTGGTTTTCTTTCGGAGGTCTACGCACCTTTGACAGCTCCGAGAGGTCGTGTGGTTCCTTGGGTCACCCAAATGAAATGGTTGTGAGTGGACATAGTCTAGAGAATCACAGGGTTTTAGATTCAGCACCAATGCCAGTTCACGGATGTCACTTCAAGGTCATCTCATGTCTTTCAAAAAGTCTTGAAGACGCCCAGGGTCAACGAAACATGGATCACCTCTTTGGTTCCTTAAATCACCATAATAAATGGTGATGGGTGACCATCATGTATGGAAGTACAATATTTAATTGGTTGGAGCACCGAAGCCACTTCACCGGTGAAGCTCAAGGCCAACTCTTGTCTTTCTTGACACCTACTCTCTGAATAATGGCTCGGCTCGTTGAGTAGAACTCGTGAGAATTTCTACAGAGCAGACAGGGTTCTGTGGTCCAACCTTCAAGTGTCCTGGGTGGGTTCAAACCCCACGTTGGATACTTCCACACACTCGGACTAATCACTTTAACTCCCCGTGACTCAGGTTCACTATAATTCCGTACTACCCGCTTCTCCATACTTTGAAGATCAGGGTAACTGGGGTATATTCCATCTCAGAGGTGGCTGCATCATTTTGGAAAGGCCCAGCTCCTCTGTTGCGATAAACGAAAACGCCCTCGTTCATCTCCTATCTCCACCATCGTTTTTCCCAGGTTGTTTTTAAATATATAATATATGGCGATCTTGAGATTTAACACATACCATGGCTAGAAAGCCAGGGGGTCCACGTTACAGCCACTACCGGGACCAAGAAACCACGTGTGTTAGGAGAACTGAGTGCCAATGATTTTGGATATTTCTACATGTAGATAAAATCAGTTGAATTTGCCTCAACACGAGTTCAATAGGTTAACAAATACTGGTGTTCTCTCCCTCTCTCTCCCACCACTCTTTCTCTCTCCCTCCCTCCCTCCCTCTCTTTCTCTCCCCATTTCTCTCGCTCTCTCCTTCTCGACCTCTGTCTCCTCCTCCTCTCTTTCTCTCCCTCTCCATGTCCCTCCCTCTCGCTACTTCCCGCCACCACTCTCCCTCCCTCTCTGCCTCCCCCTCCCTTTCTCCCTCCCTCTCACCCTCGCTCTCTCCCACCACTCTTTCTCTCCCTCTCTCTCTCCATGTCCCTCCCTGTCGCTACTTCCCGCCACCACTCTCCCTCCCTCTCTGCCTCCCTCTCCCCCTCCCTTTCTCCCTCCCTCTCACGCTCGCTCTCTCCCACCACTCTTTCTCTCCCTCCCTCCCTCTCTCTCTTTCTCTCCCTCCCCTTTTCTCTCACTCTCTCCTTCTCAACCTCTCTCTCCTCCCCCTCTCTTCCTCTCCCTCTCTCTCTCCATGTCCCTCCCTCTCGCTACCTCCCTCCACCACTCCCCCTTCCCTCCCTCCCTCTCACCCTCCATCCCTCGCTCTTTCCTAGAGATGATTGTCCAGGGTCCGAACCTGGAACCCTGAAGGACTACACTGTTGTTGGAATCACCCGACACCTGGTCTGTCCTAAAGACGGAGCCTTGTGGGCCAAGGGCTCCGCCATGCTATGGACTGTTTGGATGGACCATTCTAAACCCTGCCGAAAATTCTCCTCGTCAATACCATGTTCACGTAGAAACCCCATCTAGCACCGCAGAACACCAGCATTGGATAATAAGGACAACCATCTCTAACAGGACACACAAGGATCCGTTGTTCCTTGACTTGGCTGAGAACTATGAATGGCCTCTTGGGCTGGTATCGGTGGGACCGGAGTTTTAGTACATGTTTGATGTCTGAGAGGTCTACGGGGGGGAAATGCATATTTACCGGCTGCCAAACGGCATCAGATGTACGCCTTCATTTTGCCGCCGGGAGACTATGACACCTCTGATCTGTCAGGGAATCCTAGGGCAATATGTATATATATAAAACAAAAAAACCCTGTTAAAATGAATGGGATTTTAGTTTGAGACCACAGCGCGCTTGCCCTACTTACGCCATAATCTGTAGGTCCATCCTATAAAGAGAGAAGGTTATTTACCTCCTTGAATCCACCAATCTCAGACACGTCTGGAGAACTGGGCAGAGGTTTAATTTATTGTTGTAATATTTGGGGGGTACACTTTGGGAAGGGGTGGGGGGTGGGGGGGGGGGTGAGGATTGCCTTTAGATTGGGTAGGAGCGAGGGTTGCAGAATGTGAGTGTAAATCGAAAAAATAAAATTTACTTTTTGTTGTTAAATCTGCAGATTTTGTGTGTGTGTGTGTGTGTGTATGTATGTGTGTGTGTATATGTGTGTGTGTGTGTGTGTGTGTATGTATGTATGTATGTGTGTGTGGGTGTATGTGTGTGTACTGTATATGTGTGTGTGTATGTACATTATGTGTGTGTGTGTGTGTGTGTATATATATATATGTGTGTGTGTGTGTGTTTGTGTATATAAATATATATGTGTGTGTATATATGTGTGTGTGTGTGTGTGTATGTGTGTGTGTGTATATATATGTGTGTGTGTGTGTGTGTGTGTGTGTGTGGCCACAACAGAAATCATGGGGCCCAGGACAAATGAAAGCCCCCCCCCCCACCCCGCGGGGTCCAAACTTCATATTTACGTGTTTTTCAACATGTTAAAACATCATTATATCCCGGTTATTACGTTCTATTTGCACTGCACGCAGTCCCAGACCCAGACTCGCACATCTATCTGTTTCCCTGTTCAGCGCTCCAGCGTCCCTGGGTCAAACGCACGATCCAATCTCTTCAAAGTGTAGAGATACAATGTACAGCTCTGCTCACAAGTTCATAATGCGATTATCCGTGTCCCCTCCACCCTAACCCTCCCCGTGCGCATCAATGCAATCCACACAATGAGTCATTCGCTAAGTTGTCGATCGAGCCGGTCTCCTGTGATCGTTCACTAAATGGCTGTCAGCGCAGCAGAAGAGGACCCAAGATGCAGAGTTCTGTAGGGGAGATCATGTGACCAGGCAGTTGCTAGGTACAATTGGTGCACTGCTAGAGAGAAGGGGGTGTGACTTGGTAAATGGTTGCAATAGTAACACAAAATGCTTGTTACATTATAATACATTAAAACGTCATTCGCAGTAGTTTTAAAAAAAAAACCGCTACACGTATTTTCTCACAGTGCAGAACCTACTTATAAAACCACACACGTAGGATATTGCCCGGTCTGCCGCTTTAATGTGACCGCCAAGAACAGCGGAAGGACAAAGATTCCGGTCCTTAGGGACCTTTCACGGGGTCCGCCAAATGATCCGTCCACGGATCCCAGACCCTTTTAAACCTAAAATCGTTTAAAATCGGCCGTGATCTTCTCATAGCGTAGGGTCCGGCATATTGTACTAGTTACAGCTCAACCCCGTTATAGCGCGATCCGCTACAGCGCGGATCCGCATATAGCGCGATGTACGCGTGGCTCCCAATTTATCGTATGTATGAATACTTTACAACACGGTTATTGGCGCCTTAAATACTTTATTGTACAACGCATACACGTGTACATTATTTCTAACGCGATCCGCTTATAACGCGGTGTGGTTCTTTGGACCCCAAGCGCAGCATTACAAAAGGGTTGAGCTGTATTTGGCCATATTCGGGACTGGGCGTTTACAGGCTGCCTCCCTTGTCCAGCTGGTGGCCCCCAGCACATGAGTTTTTGCTCGTGGTAACTCAAGTCCTGAGGCGGTTTGCTTAATAGGGCAGGCCAGAGAGTTAGGGTAATGTGTGTGTCTAGGATTCGGTTTATAAGCGTGACCGGTTTTTCACCCAGATATCCGTCCTCGATGGGTATGCCCATCGTATGTCTATCAAAGTCCCTCGTTGCCCACAGCTCCAGAAAGAGACCGGCGAGGTGTTCCTGTACGTTCTGTGTAATCCCTCAGGGGTTAGGTGCCAGCGATATGGTAACTTGTATTAATAGATATGGTTGATACTGCTTCCAATATATCGGACCAATCAGTTCTATCTTCCCCCAGACTTGCGTTTGGAAACCATTCATTCTTTTTCCTGTCTCTCCCGGTAATACCCAGCGTGCATCTTTCCATACGTCTTTGGGTAATACCCAGCATGCATCTTTCCATACGTCTTTGGGTAATACCCAGCGTGCATCTCTCCATACGTCTTTGGGTAATACCCAGCGTGCATCTCTCCATACGTCTTTGGGTAGTACCCAGCATGCATCTTTCCATACGTCTTTGGGTAATACCCAGCATGCATCTCTCCATACGTCTTTGGGTAATACCCAGCATGCATCTCTCCATACGTCTTTGGGTAGTACCCAGCATGCATCTTTCCATACGTCTTTGGGTAATACCCAGCGTGCATCTCTCCATACGTCTTTGGGTAGTACCCAGCATGCATCTTTCCATACGTCTTTGGGTAATACCCAGCATGCATCTCTCCATACGTCTTTGGGTAGTACCCAGCATGCATCTTTCCATACGTCTTTGGGTAATACCCAGCATGCATCTCTCCATACGTCTTTGGGTAATACCCAGCGTGCATCTCTCCACACGTCTTTGGGTAATACCCAGCGTGCATCTCCCCACACGTCTTTGGGTAATACCCAGCGTGCATCTCTCCGTACGTCTTTGGGTAATACCCAGCGTGCATCTCCCCACACGTCTTTGGGTAATACCCAGCATGCATCTCTCCCTACGTCTTTGGGTAATACCCAGCGTGCATCTCTCCACACGTCTTTGGGTAATACCCAGCATGCATCTCTCCGTACGTCTTTAGGTAATACCCAGCATGCATTTCTCCATACGTCTTTGGGTAATACCCAGCGTGCATCTCTCCGTACGTCTTTGGGTAATACCCAGCATGCATTTCTCCATACGTCTTTGGGTAATACCCAGCGTGCATCTCTCCACACGTCTTTGGGTAATACCCAGCATGCATTTCTCCATACGTCTTTGGGTAAATAGTAATAACCCCCATTTGGCCAAAAAAAAATAATAACCCCCATTTGGCCAACCTAGTACTTTTTAAACGGTTCATAGACGATATTTTAATTATATGGAAGGGCAGTGTATTAGAATTAGAAGAGTTTTTAGGATACATTAATTCCAATTGTTTCAATTTAAAATTTACGTCCAGTTTTAGTTCTACAAATATAGTATTTTTAGACTTGCTTTTAACTAGCTCTGATAACAATGAGATAATTACTAGTACACACTACAAAAAGGTTGACAGCAACAAATTCTTGGATAGTGCCAGTAACCATCATCCAAGATGGATAAATAATATTGCTTACAGTCAATTCCTTAGAATCAGGCGCAATTGCAATAAACAGGAAGATTTTGTCAGACAATCTCAATTATTAAAAACAAAATTATTAAATAAGGGTCATGACAAACACAATGTAGACCGGGCCTATCAGAGAGCTTTAAACATGGATAGATCACTCACACTTAAACAGAATGGTAGCAATAAAACTAGTCAGGACACTCAGGATGCATTATTTATTACACAATATAATGGAGCGGCTACAAAAATTAAAAACATCATGACGCGTCATTGGGACATATTGAAGATCCAGTATTAGCACCAATCATTTCTGACAGACCTCGCATAGTTTATAGAAGAGCACGGACCATTAAAAACATTTTAGCCCCCTCTAAACTAAGGAAAGCAAATAGACTTGGAAATAAAACGCTAGTATCCTCCAAAACAGTAGGCAACTATTGCTGTGGAGGGAGGTGTATTACATGTAAACACATAAATGCAGGGGCCGTGTCAATTAAGTCAAAACATTCATCTAAACTATATCCGATAAGAGATTTAATTAACTGCAAAACTACATTTGTAGTATATTTATTGGAATGCGATTGTGGCCAACAATACGTAGGTAGAACCAAAAGAAGTCTTAAAGAACGATTTTTAGAACATAGAAATAATATTTTAAAAGGGTTAATGACCCATAGTGTTCCTAGACATTTCTTTTATAAACACAATAAAGATCCAGCCAAATTAAAGATCACAGGAATAGAACACATAGGGCCCAATGAATATGGAGGAGACAGGGTGCTAAGGCTGAGACAACGAGAGACTTTTTGGATACATCAGCTTAGCACCCTGTCTCCAAATGGGCTAAATGAAGAAATTGATATGGCAGCTTTTTTGTAATATAAAATAATTCTTATAAGTTTCTAGTACAGATTGGAGAATTAATCTATACTTAGTTATTTTACAATGTTTTATAATGTCTATTCTAAACTATGTAATGGTATTGCTTTGCAGTGTTCACAGAGTTTTTAACTAATATAATATAAAATTATTTTAAAAGGTACAATAAAATTATGTTTTTATTTTATTCAATATATATTTATGTTTATGTTATTAAAGATTATTCTCTTATCAAGCTACACACTCGCGAGAACACTGTAGATTAATACTAATAGGGCACCGATGTACAGAATTGATCAATTGATGTCAGTAACTAATTGCTTAATGAATTCATGTTTGCTATATAATGTCGTGACTTGAGCAACCAGCAGTGAACGTGCCCCTGAGGAAGAGGACAAGTGTCCTTGAAACGCGTAGGGCGGACATTGCTAAAGGTTGCTGCTGTGGCTAGCACTTGGCACTAAGAGAGCACAGTGAGCAGGGATTCCTGGAGCTCCGTCTTCGGA